>NC_051395.1:40054569-40064569 GCF_015228065.2 Penaeus monodon | reverse complement strand
TGGAGCGCCAATGTAGTAAGGGATGGTAATGAATCGAAGGCGCGGAGAATAGGCATGGATGATTTATATTTTTGTGGTTAGGTGTGTCCATATGTGTATGGGAACGCAAGGAAAAGAGATTGGTAATGATAAACCACACACACAAACACACACCAACACACACACACCCACACCACCACACACACACTACACACACACACACACACACACAACACTCACATCTCTCTCTCCTCTCTTCTCACACACACACACCAACACACACACACCACACACACACACACACACCACACACACACCACCACACACACACACATGCCATAGGAATGGCATGATTTCCATTTTTTGCGTTAGGTTAGGATGCGGAAGGATGTATATTCAAAAGGAAACGGAATGTATGGGAACGCAATGAAAGATGTAATGTAAATTAAATCGCGAGAGGAACGAACAGAAGGGTACTCAATTGGGGGCTCGCACGTGGGGGGAGTGTACGCTTTTGATAGGTTGTTTGTTTCTGCTTGATGCGTTAGTTTGTGTTGGATGAAGGGGTGGTGTCTATAAAAAAGAAAGCTCTCTGAATGATCCATCTAGTATGTGTTACGCAGCGTAACTCCGAGCGTCGACCGTCAGTTGAGTCCTGTTATCGCCCATTGTCTCGGACCTCTAGTGTACACTGACTTATCAATACACGTGGAGATGATATAGCGATGCATGTTGCTACTTTGGTCATATATTCCTTCTCGCTTAACAGCATTAAGTATACCCTACAAACCTACCCCATTGTTCTATCAAGATAGTGAAGTAGACTGCTGAAGAGCCAAACATAAAAGCAAGTCGTGTAGGGGAACAAGACGGAGATCTATCACGTGTATCCACACACGAACACTGGAGGAGCCGTATCCTGTGTTAGCTAGTATTCGTGGGAAACTATCGTTTACGATATGTGTATCATGTTTATACTGTATCTAAGATCTATACCCTTGTGGATTTCTCGAAACTGATCAGGTTACGATTCTATTAGCCTACACTAAGAAAGTACTCCACTGAAGTGTTGGCCGGAAATCTTAGAGCGCCAACACAGATTGAGCTGAATCTACTACCTGCCTGTACACACGTAGAAGAGCTTATGACCATACAACCATTAGTCTCATCTGACTATATGCTACGCTAAGCATAATTAGTGTGCTAGGTGTACTAGCGGCTCATGTACATTAAAATATTGGAGTCACAGAAGCTGTGGGGGTGACTCGATTCTCATGACATCATGAGTCATGTGGCAGGATTCTAGTACGTACTATGCATGCCGTAGTGATGGCGTGGTCGAGTTGAGTGAGTAGGTGTGCGTGTCTCAACTGTCGTCAAGTGCTGTGTAAGTCAGATATCTCTGCGAGCGCCTCCTTACGTAGATGCTACAATGCAGCTAACAATGGTGACATCGGTCTGGACTTTGTGATATATATTATATCAGACCTACCTAGATCAGAAAGGTCGCCTAATAAGAGCAAGCATGGGACGCACGCGATACCCTCTATGTACTCTTCACAGTATGCTGTATATACCCGGTGTCAGGCAATGCAGTTATGTATTCATAGTAATGTAGTATCAAACACGATACCAAGTCAATCTTGCATTGGTCGTAGCATGTCTCGTCTTATCTCATGATTATATCATGCTCCACTGTGTGAGTACATACATATGGATAGCTCTGATCAAACTCCGTCTTCTCTCTAGTTATTACTTAGTACTAGTAGCTTATGATCGTCCACTATATCATGATTGCTTTATAATCAATATTATAGATAAATATAGACTATGAGGATTTGGAGTATAACGTTCAATAACAACAAAGATAAGGTGTGCCTAGTAGATATAACTACTATAAGTAGTATTCAGTACGTAGAATGGACATATATACCTTACAGGCCAGTGCACTCAGCACGTACTCATACATATATAGCGGACAGCAGCATACATATTTTTGTAGATGACTGTGTGTGTAAGTTGGATATCAGCATATATACTATTATCCGACATAATACATATAAGCAATAATATACCTATTTAATATATATATATATATATAATATATATGAATTAATTGGCATTAATGAGGTGATAGAAAATAATAGTATAACACACTATATAGATAAGTATATCAATATATACATAAATACATACTCATATTAACTAATCCATAGATATATGAGCATATTACATCAGGAGCTGCAACTACTGTGCTACTCTACACTATATACCTAGCATCAGCAACATCACGTCACGCAGTCCCAGTTAGCAGTCCACTATGTTTTGATCATACGTATACCACGGACACACGGCCTATGCCTTATCAGTGCAACGTATAATACCGCTTATCAGCATACACACAACACACACACGCCACTATAAATACCACAGCGCCCACGACACATACACGATGCACACAAGATACGTAAATACGGCCACAACACACATACCATACTCGTACATAAATCAGGCTTGCACACACAGCCACGCACATGCTGTAACACGCACGTGGACCGTATAACCACAGAAACACACGACATGATCGAAACATCATCTAGAGGATAGGGGAGGGGGGTTGCGGAGTATAAGGTTTCATTCATACATATATATAACATCGTACTATGCACAATCACTACACACACACACCACAATATATAGCACATATACACAAATACACTCTCACAGCAGGCCACACAACAATTTGTGTCATAGTATGGCAACACTGAGCAGCACACGCATATTGATCTGGTATATAGTCTTTTAATGAGTTCCACCTTTTACAGGTGCAGTAAAAGCATAGTGATAGATACACACTATCACATAACAGTTCGTGGTCACACACCCAGACACGCAAACCCTAACCACCTGGAGCATAGAATAGCCTTACCATTTTATATGTTTTTTTTTCCCAAAGATATCTCACACCGACATTTTTTTTCTATTCACATCACTGGCAACACATCAACACACACACCAATATACTCACAATACATATGATGGTTATACATTTAGATTATCTATATCCAACATAAAATGATATCTTTCTTCACGTGGTACTGAGTCTAGTAATACGTCCTCTATAGTAATAGTAGACTAACTAGTATGATCTACATGATTAGTATCCTACGGTATATATAATATATTATTATAATGAGTATACTCCTATACTATACACACTTTGAGCTAGGTAGGCTATAACGGTATAATTGCTAGTCTTGACGACAATGATACTAGAGTAGTGAAGGAATAAAATGATATAGAATATGACAAGAATAAGTGGTTAGTTTATTAATCATAATCTATCAATTATTTATACCACTATAATATATAATATATAATGCCGTATTGCATATCGACATCTGATATACCTACTATCACACACACACAATCACTTACACATTTACATATCTACACTTACACACTACTACATACATCAACATCACACTACATACTACATCACTTACATTATTATTATATATATATATAATATATATATGCATATAATATATATATATAATACTATATATATATATTATATATATAATATATCTATATATATTACATACTATACATTTACTATTATTATTCATATTTATTTTTTTTTTTTTTTTTTTTTTTTTTTTTTTTTTTTTTCAGTCTCTTCTCTGTCTCTGTCTCTCTCCTCTCTCTCTTCATACAGGAAGGACATGCATACGAAGAGACGGTTGAAAACCCACTGTTTTTTTGGTAGACAATAACTTTAAAACATTTGGCGATGTAGATGCAGATTTGTGGTGTATTTTGGCAAAAAAAGTTCGGTTTTTGCTGAGAGGTATAATTATATAATGTGTGTATATATATATATATATATATATATATTATATAATATATATATAGATATATATATATATATATTCTCTATATATATACACATATATATAGATATATATTATGATATATAATAATATATATTATATACATGTAATATATATATTATTAATAATTTATATTATTATATTAATATATTATATATATATATATAATAGTAGTATCTATATATATTATATATATTATAGTATATATTAATATTATTATATACATACATAATATATATTAATTATTATATAGTATATTAAGATTATATATATATATATATATATTATATATATACTATCTATATATATATATATATATAATATATTATATAATATTAGTATGATATATATTATGATGTTTATCTATATACATATCGGACATGCTATTATAGGCTCACTATAAGCTACATAGCATAGATCTACACACACTACACATATATATACCCACATACCTACTACTACAACACTACATCCTATATATATAGATGATATTACTATCACATATATATATATTCACATTTATATATATAGTATTACACACATAACACCAACCAAACAATCACACACAAAAGCACACCAAAACACACCAGGTATCGAACATACAGTGGGACCAAGCCCACACACCTACACCACCCACAACACAACACACCACACCCACTCACTACTATATATATTATTTTTATTATATATATAATAATATATATATTATATATATATATCTATATATATAATTTATCCATATTATTAATAAAAATATAATTATATATATATATTATATATATTTATATTATTATATTATAATGCATACTATATAAGTAAATATAATAAATAAATAATAAATAAATTATACATCCCACACTCACATCGACACACACACACACACCACACACACACATATATATTATATATATATATATATATATAGTCTATATTATATATATATATATTATATATTATATATATATATATATTAGTTTATATGATATATAAATTTTTTTTTTTTTTTTTTTTTTTTTTTTTTTTAAAACGGGAGGTTTTGTTTGAGCCGGTTGGCCGTCCGTGGTTTACAAAGCATGATACTTAATTGTAGTTGTCTATGTGTGATAGAGGTGTGAAGGATTATTGAGTGCGTACTGGTAGGGTCCCATTCCCTCTCCACGGGAGTGCGGTGTCTACCTTTAGTATCATCTTCTATTTATCCGGGCTTAGGACCCGCACTACGACCCAGTGCCTAGGTAATGCAATCGAGGCGAATTTCCCCTTGCCACAACACACACACACACCACACATATTATAATATATATATATATATATATATATATAATATATAGTATAATATATATATATATATATATATAATATATATATATATATATCTGTATGAATGTATGTGTATGTATGAATATAGTATAATATATATATATATATATATTATATATATAGGTGGATATATATATATATAATATTTATATTATCTATTTATATATATCTATGTGTGTGTAGGTGTGGGTGTGTGTGTGTGGTGTGTTTATATATATATGCATATATATATATGATATAATAAAATAATAGCATATATATATATATATATAAATATATATATATATATATATTATATATATATATATTACAGCACAACACACACCAAACACACGACACAACACATCTATCTATCTATCTATTCTATCTATCTATCTACCTATCTTCTATCTATTTATCTATCTAATCTATCGATCTATCTACTATCTATATATCTATCTATAATAATATATGCTATATATATATTATATATATATTAATATATATATATATATAATATATATTATTCTATTTAGTTGATATATAGATATAATAACATATATCTATACATATAATATATATAAGTTATATAGATTATAATATATATATATATATATATATATATAAGATCTATATAGATATATGTATATTTTATAATATGATAGATAATAATAGATAATATAAGTATGTATATATATTCATTTATATATACACCATATTTACTAGTGTTTACATATACGAAATATATAATATATATATATATAATATATATATATTATATATATATATATTATATTTATATATATATATAATATATATATAATATATAGATATATATATATATATATATATATAATATATATATATATTATATCTATATATATAATATATATATTATATTATGCATACGTACACATACACACACACACATCACACACACACATAACACCCACACATCACAACAACACACACACACACACACACACACATCTGACACACACACCCGCACCACACACGACACACACACACCCACACACCAACACACAACCCACACACAACACACACGGTAGACCACATATATATATATATATTATTATATATATATAATATATCTATGAGTATATATATATA
The DNA here is from genome assembly GCF_015228065.2 of Penaeus monodon. Lineage (NCBI taxonomy): Eukaryota > Metazoa > Arthropoda > Malacostraca > Decapoda > Penaeidae > Penaeus > Penaeus monodon. The sequence continues at coordinate 40,058,264 of NC_051395.1, read as the reverse complement.
TATATATAATATATATATATATATATATATATATATATATATACATATACATATATATTTATTTATATAATTGCATATAATGATATGCTATATATTTATACATTTATATATGTGATATATATACACACATATATTTAATATATTATGATATATATATATATTATTATGATAATATATATATATATATAATATAGTATATATATAAAATAATATAATGTGTGTGTGTGTGTGTGTGTGTTGTGTGTGTGTGCTTGTGGTGTGTGTGTGTGTGTGTGGTGTTTGTATATCTATCTATAATATATATATATATATCAGATATAAGATATATAATATATATATATATATATATATATATATATATATATATATATTATATATATCTTATATATATATATCTATATATATATATGATATATAGATAGAGATATAACATATATCCATCTATGATTAAGATATGTACATATATATGTTCTTCTATATCAATTCTATGTATCTACATATATAGTACATATCTCTAAATATATATATATATATATATATATATTAGTCTATATATATATATCTACATATAATATATATATATCATTATTAAAAAAAAAAAAAATTTATATATAATATAATATATCTATATCTATATATAGATATAATATGAGTATACCTATATAATACTATATAATATATTATATCATTATATCTATCTCTATATATATATATATATAACACACAATCTATATGATCTATATATCTTCTATATTATAATCGAATCATATATTATAATATATAATATATCTATATAAATATATATACTTATATATATATATATCTATATATATATCTATATATAGTGCCGGTGTTACCTTTTAGGTAATCATTGGGTCTCCTATTTTATATAAAAATCCGCGGGCTTGGGACAGACTGACCCGTGGGCTGACTTGGCCACCCAGTGGGCTGGTAGGGCAATCGAGGGTGAAGTTCCTTGCCCCAAGGGACAACGTGCCGGCCGGTGACCTTCGACCCTCGAACTCGGATTGCCGTCGTGACATGTTGGGTCCGACGGCTCTACACATTCGGGCGGCCACCGCGCGGCTTATATATATATATATATATATAGATTATATATAATATATCTATATAATATATGATATATATATATAGAATATATATAATGGGGGATGTCTGCTGTATTATGTATATATGCGTTATTGATAGTATATATATATATGTATAGGTATTATATATATATTATAGTATATATATATAGTATAAAAAAAATATATATTAGTATATATATATATTATATATAATATATATATATTTATTTATTATTTATTTAATTATTTTTATTATTCATCACACGCACACACACACACACACACACCACATATGTATATTATATATACTCATATATTATATATATATATATATATATATATAATTATATATATTATATATATATATATATATATATATATATGTATATATATCATAGATATATGCAATATATTTCTATATATATATTATATATCAATATTATTACTACATATAGATATATATCTATATTATATATATATATATATATTATAGATATATATATATATATATTATCTATATATTACACACAAGCAACACACCACACACACCACGCACGACCAACCACACACACACAAGCACACATATATATCTATAGATATATATTATATCTATATAATATATATATATATATATTATATCTATATACATATATATATATATATATAATATATATTATATATATATATAGTAGATATATATTATATATATATATAGTATATATATATATATATATATTATATATATATATATGATAGTAATATATATATATATATAATATTATAGATATATATATATTTTATATATATATACTAATATTATTATATATAGTAGTCTATATATATATCTATGTCTAGTATATATGCTGTTTATATACACAAAACATGCATGCACCCATTAGTTTAAAACAACCCACCCACACACACACCCACACACACACACACACACCCACACACACACCACACACACAACTCACACACACACACAACAACCACACGCAACAAAACCCACCACACACAACACACACACACACACACACACACACACACACACCACACTCACATACATAATATATATATATATATATATATATATATATTATATATATATATATATATAGATATATTTATGTTTAACATATATAAATATAAAATTAAAGAGATATATAATATATATATATACTAATATATTATATATATATATATTATACATAATATCTATATCCTATATTTCTATAATATGTATATATATAGATATAGTATATATATAGATAGATATATATGGTATATATTACTATATATAGTGGCCTGGGGTTACTTTAGGTAATCATTCTCATCGTATTTTATCCGTGCGGTGGAGCCAGGCTGACTGACTTGGTCTGTACTGGCCCACGTCCTAGTGCTGGTATGGCAATCGAGGGAAGTCCTTGCCCAAGGGTAACAACGTGCGGCCGTGACTCGAACCCTCGAACTCGGATGGCCGTCCGTGACAGTGTTGAGTCCGACGCTCTAACAATTCGGCCCAGCGGCCTTAATATATATATATATTATATTATATATATATATATATATATATAAAATATATAATATATATGATATATATATATATATTATATGTCTGTCTGTAGGTATGTATATATGCTATATATATAGTATATATATAGATATATATATATATATATATATTATATATAATATATATATATATATTATATCTATATATATAGTATATATGGTATAATGTATATATATATATATATCTATATATAGAAATATATATATATTATATTATATATATATACTATATATATATTTATTTATTATTTATTTAATTCTCTTTAATTATTCATGCACACGCACAACCACGACACACACACCACACTATGTAAATATATATATCTCATATATATATATATCTAGATGATATAATATATATATATATATAGAAAATCAGAATAATAAAAAACTAATTACTTAAACAGCCAAAACCCCCATAAGAAGAAACGACAATAATAAGAGAAATATTATATATTTTATATATATAATGTATATATATCATATATATTATAGCATATACATATATATATACATATATATATAGATATATATATTATATATATATATATAATATATATATATATATATATATATGTATATATATTATATCTATATATACATTATATATATATATTATATATATTTATTTAATATATATATATAGTATAATAGTATATATATATTATTCTATATATATATATATAATAGACACACACAACACCACACACACTCACGCACAACCACACACCACCACACATTATATCAATATATATATATATATATATATAATATATATATATAGATATATATATATATTCTATATATATTATATAATTATGATATATATAATATATATATATATATATCTATATAGTATATATATATATAATATATAATTTAATGCATTATATAGATATTATATATATAGATATATAATATATATAGATATATATATATATATATTCATATATTATATATATTAAATATATATATATATATTATAATATATATTGTAATAATATATAATTATTAGTATATATATATATATAT
>NC_051395.1:40047069-40049569 GCF_015228065.2 Penaeus monodon | reverse complement strand
TAGGTACTTTATGCGTTATAAGAGTATAATGGCTTTAAAATGCATTTTGCGTAATACATTGATGAATTTTGTCAGGATCATGAATGTGATCTTGTATGTTGTTATTTACCCAGTGTGATTGGGTGCAGAAGTTGATCTAAGTATGTAATTTCCGATAGCATGAAAATGACATTCATTATGATCAAAAATCATAATCTGTGCAAACAGCAATGAATTCCTGTTGTCACGCCTGTCATGTTGGACTGTCTTTCCACAACTTGAAGTCTGGAGTATAAATTAGCTATCAAAAACACCGATAATTTTTGAAAGACAAAAGGAACTGTGATTCATTTTTTAATTTCTACTTTAGTGCGAAATACCAGTGACGAAATTGACATAGAATGTTTAACGGCTGCGTGTCTCAGTGTTAGTGTGATTGTTCAGAGTTTGGCACCAAACAAATTAATCGAGGAACTAAGCATGTTTGTAATCAATGTTTTATATATACATAGGTCTGTATACAATGCCTAACATGTGTATATTAAATCTCGCCTATGTTACAACCCCCGCCGTACAGTGTATAAGACTGTTTTCAGAGCACCAGCTCCTTCCGGGAAAATAGAGTAAAGAAAAAGAGTGAAATAATTCCTGAGAAAGTCATTTTCTCTTGTTGGCCTAAAAGGATTAAATGGTGAGAACTCCCTGACTGCGGCCCACCTGGGTGCCGCCACGGAATGACAATGTCTGCTTTGGTGAAGTTGGACGGAATCCCGCCGATTAGTCTGCCACGTCGTTGTCGAAGTCGCCTGAGAATATTCTCGGGAGTAATCGGCGAGCGAGGAGGAAAGAGCTGACCAGGAACCGAGGCCAATCTTCGTACGAGGACGGAACCTTGAAGAAGGAAAGAATCACATCAAAGTACATATATCGGTGCGTCAGTTACAGAGCTGAAAACGATTGATTATTCAAAACTGTGTATTTACACACACTGCTAAGAAACACACCTACGCATATGGACTTTAACAACATTGAAACAGAGTTTTTTTTTCATTAAAATAATTATGGAAATGCCAAATTCCTTTGGTAAAATTGGAAAAGTCTACGGAGTCAAGAAGCCATATTTCCTTACGTTCTGCCATCAGGCACCTACAGCAAGTAGGGATTACAGTGACCAGATATGCACTCATTTAAGCTCTGTATGCGCTACACACCTGGGGCTTCCGTCTGTCTGTAGGTCTGGCAATAGCTTTCTGATTCAGTCCAACTGAGGAACCATTGATCGCATGGGATGAGAGAAATATCCGTGTTGGAATACGAGTTCTATACACAAGTATAAAAAATCTAAAATCAGAACTGGAATTAGCTGGAATGACACGAAAGCATCGGTTTTCAGGGAAGAAAACATCGGCATTTCGTCGGCACAAGAACCTTGTGATCGACAGACAGAAATACGAGGCTTAACCCATGTTCGCCCTGAGGAGTTCCGGATCCCCTGTCTGGCCTCTGGAACTGACACACAGATTTGTGCATTTAGTCTTTTTTTCCTTCCTTCCTTCTTCCCTCCCTCCCTTTTTCTATCAAATGTGCGGCGCCAACTGGGGAATCATCCTGTTACCAACACTGGAGGCAGTTCCTGTGTTATGATACAGTGGAAAAATGTGTAGATATGTATAGTTGTATATGTGAAGATCTATACCTTGTGGTTCTGGAAACTATCTTACCAGAGCCAAATAGAATCTCCTAGTTAGCACTGAGCCCAACAGTTGCGTCTACTACTGTCTGCTAGAAGATCTTATTACATACACCATTTTTGTATATGTAAGCTAATTAGGGCAGATTACGCCATTACATTAAAGTGGAGCCACTGTGACTCTCTCCTATATATGCAGATCTATATAATAAAATGCATATAATGCGTACATATATATTCTGTATTCTCAAGTGCTTAAGTCTATATTTGCGAGGTTATATCACATTACTCAATGTTGCATCTCTGTGTGATATTATATATATCACCTACCTAGAAGGGTGCCTTAAGGGCCAGGGTCCCTCCCCATGATTATAAGTATGTATAGCGTATGTAAGCGTATGTATAAGTACAATCTTGCATGGTCTAGTTCCTATCTTTGATTAATACTGTCACTTAGGCTCAATACTTAACCTTCCCCGTCCTTTCAGTTTACTTAGCTGGAGCTGTCGGCCACGTAGTATCAGTTCTTTACAATATATATGAAAATGACAGAGGATGGAGGAAAGAAACGCTCCGTGGTGCAGTAGAACAACCAATGTATTTTCCAGACAGTAGAAAGGCCGCGGAAGGCCGTGACATCACGCTCATGGCGCGGAACAGTTTTTAAACTTTATAAAATGACAATAAAACTTTACGACAAACAATAAAATAAAACCGAAATATATGGCATTAAGAGGGTGGAAATAATACATAAAACACATATATAGATAAAATACATAAAACATACTGACAATCAGAGTAAGAAACCCCGTAAAACCGCACAAGACAACA
>NC_051395.1:40044068-40046969 GCF_015228065.2 Penaeus monodon | reverse complement strand
TATAAAATATATATTATATAAAAATTATATTAATAAAAAAATTATATATATAAAATTTAAAATAATAATAATATAATATATATATATATTATATATATATATACATAAAATTTAATATATATATATATATATTTTATATTTATATATATTATATATTATATATTAAAATATTTTATAAAATTTAAAAATATTTTATAGTATATAATATACTAATAATTTTTAAATAAAAATTTTATTTTATATAATAATATATATTTTATATATATATATCTTATATATATATAAAATTATTCATATATATAATATATATATTTATATATATTATATATAATATATAAATATATAAATCTATAACATACATACAGACAGAAATATATAATATATATATATTATATATATATATATATAATATTATATTATATTTAATATATATTATATATAAGGGCCGCGGGGGGCCGAATGGTTAAGGTCGGGACTCAACCTTCAGAGGGAAACCCGATTCGGGGGTTCGAGTCCCCGGGCCGGCACGTTTTTCCCTTGGGAAAAAGGAACTTCACCTCGATTGCCTACCTACCAGGGGTGGCCAAGTCAGCCAAGTCAGTGCGGGTCCCAAGCCCGGTAAATAGAGAGAATGTTTCCCCAAAAGGGTAACCCCGGGCACTATATATATATATAAATTATATATATATTTTATATCAAATATATATATATATAAAAAATATTATTATTATATATATATGATATATATATATATTATATATATAATTATATTATATATAATTTTTATATTATATTAATTGAAAAACCATATTATATTATATAAAAATATATATATAATATATATATATTATATATATATTTTTTGAGTGGTGTGGGGGTGGTGGGGGTGTTTTTTGGTGGGTGTGGGGTGGTGTGTTTGTGGTGGTGGTGTGTGTGTAGTGTGTGTGTGTGTTGGTGTGTGTGTGTGTTGTGGGTGTGTGTGTGTGGGTGTGTGTGTGTACTTATGTGTGCATGCATGTGTGTATATAAACATCATATATACATATATATATATATATATATTATAATATAATAATATAATATACTTTTTAATTTAAAATTTTTCCTATATATATTTTTTTAAATATATTTTAATATATATTTAATTATATTATATATATTATATAAAATAATTATTTTAATATATATATAATAATATATATAAATATATATATAAATGCTCATTATTAATATATAATATATATTTATCTATATATATATATTATATTTTATTTTATATATTAATTAAAAACTAATTTTTAATATATATATATATAATATATATATTTTATATTTAAATATATATATATTATTATATTATATATTATATTATATATATATATATGTGTTGTGTGGTGTGTGGTGTGTGCGTGAGTGGGTGCGTGTGGTGGGGGTTATATTTATATATTATATATTATAAATATATATATATTATATAATATATATAATATATAATATATATATATATTATTATAATATATTATATATATATTAAATATATATATTAATAATTAATATTATATATATATTAATAATAATTTTATATATATATATATATATATTTTATATATAGGGGATATTATATCATATGTGTGTGTGTGTGTGTGTGTTGTCGTGTGATAAATAAAAAAATAATTAAATAATAAATAAAAAAAAATATAATAATATATATATAATATATAATATATAATATAAAATATTATATATTATATAATTTTACATATTATATATATAATATATAATATATATTATATTTTATGTTTTTATATATAATATAATATAATATATATATATATAATTTATTATATATAATAATATTAAAATTTTAAAATATTATATTAATATTATATAATGCATATATACATACATACAGACAGACAAATATATATAATATATATATATAATATATATATATATATAAATATATTATATATTTTATTATATAAAAAGGGCCGCGGGGGCCGAAGGGTTAGAGCGTCGGACTAAACCTGTCACGACGGCAACCCGAGTCGAGGGTTCGAGTCCCCGGGCCGGGCCGTTGCCCCTTTGGGGAAGGGAAATTTCCCCTCGATTGCCTACCAGCCACTGGGGGGCCAAATCAGCCCAAGTCGTGCTGGGCCCCAAACCCGGATAAAATAGAGAAATGATTTTCCCAAAAAAGGGAACACCGGCACTATTATATATATATATAATATATTATATATAATTTTTATATTTTATTATGTATACATATTATATATATATATATATATATATATATATATATTAAATTATATATATAATATTTAATTATAATTTAATATATATAATAATATATATAATATATATATTTTAAATTTTATATATTTTTATTATATATATATATTTTTATATAATATATATATATATATAATGTATGGTGTAATATGTTTTCATATATATTATATATTAACATATATATTACATATCTTTTTATATAGTATATATGGGGTTTTATTTTATATATAATATATTATTAAAATATTATATATATAATATATTATATATTAAAATATATTATAAATATAATATATCTATACATATTAATATTATTATAATGACATATATATATAGACACATATAATTAATAATATAATATATATATATATATATATATATAAATATATAAATATATATTATATTATATAAAAATATAAAAATACACACACACCAACACACACACCACCCGCACACACACACACACACACACAACACAAACACCCCAAAAAATATATATAAAATAAATTATAATAAAATATATATATATATATTATAATATAAAATATATAATTAATATATGGGTAATTATTACAAAATATAAAGATAAAAATATATGCATATATA
>NC_051395.1:40029742-40032242 GCF_015228065.2 Penaeus monodon | reverse complement strand
ATATCTATAGTTATCTATTATAGATAAAATATTATATATAGATATATCTTATATGTATACAAAGTAAATATATGTATATATATAAATAAAATATTATACATAGCTTTTATGTATTTATTTATCTATACATCATATATAATATATACAATAAATATATATATATTATATATATAGATATATATATAATATATATATATATATATATATGTATTATATATATATATATATATATATATATATATATATATGTATTGTGTGGGTGTGTAAATAATGAATATACGTAAATATATATATATATCTATAATATATATATATAGATAGATATATTATCTATATCTATCTCTATTTTATATCTATATTAGCTATACTCTATATAAATATATATTATTATATATAATATTATATTACCTACAACACACACACATATCTATATATATTATATAATATATTATATATATATATATATATATATTATATATATATAAATATATATATTATATAATATATCTCTATTATCTATAATTATCTATATATAAGTCGTATATCATGCACAGTATATGTGTATATACATATATAATATATATACATGTATATATATATAGAATTCGTCTCGATTGCCTCCCTATCCACTGGGTCAGTGCTGGTTCCCAAGTCCCTGATAAATAGAGAGAATGATTACCTAAAAAGGTACCCGCACTTCTCCGTGGAAAGGAACTGGGGACCCTAACCACGTACTCACTCCATATTCGTCAAACATGAGACAACTACAATTAAGTATCTGCTGTGACCACGGCGGCTCAGACTTGAACTACCGTTAAAAAGAAGACGAAGAAAAAAAAAAAAAAATATTATATATATATATCATATGTATATATATATATAGATATATATATATATATATATATAATATTATATATATATATATTTATTTATTTTTTATTTATTTATTTATTTTTATTTATGTATATATCATATAATATATTATATTTATTTATTTATATATGTATTAACATATATTATAATATGTGTGTGTGTGTGTGTTGCATGTGTGTGTTGTGTGTGTGTGTGTGTGTTGTGTGTGTGTGGAGTGTGTGTGTGTTGTGTGTGGTGTGTGTGTGTGTGTGTGGTGTGTGTGTGTGTGTTGTGTGTTTGGTGTGTGATGTTTTTGCGTGTGTGTGTGTTGGTGTGTGTGTGTGTGTGGTGTGTGTGTGTTGTGTGTTGTGTGTGTACTTAAAGTGATCATGTAATGGTGTGTATTTGTATACATTATATATGTTATGTATTTACATATTATAGGATATAATATATATCTTATATATATATATATATATATATATTATATATATATATATATATGTATGTATATGTATACCTAATGATTTGTATACATTATATATGTATTTATAATATGTATAAATCATATATATATATTATATATATAATAATATATTATATATATATATTATATATATTTTTCATTCAAATACTGATATATATGTAGCATGAACACTTATCTCAGACCCCCCTCCCTCCTCTTAGATGATGTTCCGCTCCGTGTGTTGTTTTTCCTGTTGTGTTTTATGTATCCCGATTGCGTGTACAGCTAGGCGTGTTTGTGTATGCAAGCATGATTTTATGTCCCGAGTATGTGTATATGTGTGTGTGGGTATTTACGTATCTGTGGCATCGTGCCTGTGTGTGCGTGCGCTATGTATATGTGGGTGTTTATGTATAAGCTGTTATACAGTTGCAATGGATGGCATATGCTGTTCTTATACGTATGTCAAACCGCTGTTGTCTAACCTGGGCTTGCGGTGCGTGGTTACGTGGGTGTGTGTGCGGGTTACGCTTACTGATTGTCAGGTTATGTTTTATGTATTTTTATTTTTATCTATCATATGTGTTTTATGTATTATTTTCCACCCTCTTAATACCATATATTTTTGGTTTTATTTTTATTGTTTGGTCGTAACGTTTTGATTGTCATTTTATAAATGTTAAAAACTGTTCCGCGCCACGAGCGTGATGTCACGGCCAATTACCGCGGGCCTTTCTACTGTCTGGAAAATCCATTGGATGTCATACTGCACCACGGATGCGTTTCTTTCCTCCATCCTCTGTCATTTTACATATATATTGTAAAGACTGATGACTACGTGGCCGACAGCTCCAGCTAAGTAAACTGAAAGGACGGGGAAGGTTAAGTATTGAAAGCCTAAGTGACAGATTAATCAAAGATAGGCACTAACCATGCAAGATTGTACTTATACATACATTTCATACGCTATACATGCTTATAATCCTTGGATGGAACCCTGGCCCTTAAGGCACCCTTTCTAGGAGGTGATATATTAATATCACACAGAGAAATGCAACATTGATTACGGTGGATAGAACCTACGCAAATATAGACTTAAGCACTCGAAATACAGAATATATATGTACGCATTATATGCATTTTAGTATATGATCTGCTATATAGAATAGAGTCACAGTGGGC
>NC_051395.1:40011474-40017142 GCF_015228065.2 Penaeus monodon | reverse complement strand
AAATCGGGCATTTGCAGTACGGGAAGACTGCATCTGGCAGTCTTTCTCTAGCAGCCTTGATCTTCACTGCAGAGTTACATGCCATCCTTACAGCAGTTAAGATGACTAAAGATCTTACAAACCATTCAGTTGTGATATATTGTGACTCTCGTAGTGCCTTGCAAGCAATCAAGAGCTTAAACTCATCACATCCAATAGTGAGGGAGGTTCAAGATTGGCTTGCACTGATGTCAACACGTAAAAAGATAACTCTGTGTTGCGTGCCAGCGCATGTTGGTATCAGTGTGAATGAGCGAGCTGATCGGAAGGCCAAGGCAGCTGCTGCTCAGCCTTGTGATGCTCGTTTTCCTCTCCCACACACCGACGTGAAACCCTGCATCAGAAGTTGTCTTTGTGATAAATGGAGGGAACAATGGAGGCATACCTCCAGAAACAAACTGCGAGACATTAGAGATGACCTTGGCAGTTGGGCGACTAGCATCCATCCCAACCGAAAAGTGGAAGTTGTATTAACAAGACTAAGAATCGGACACACAAGACTGACTCATGGGCCAATGATGGCTAAAAATGAAGCACTTTGTGAAGGATGCCAAGAGCCATTAATGATCGCACATGTAGTGGAAAGATGTGCAACATTCTCAGACCAAAGACGTATGTACTTGTCTCCCCCATATACACTGAAAAATGTATTGGGGGAAGATTGTGACATGGAGGGTCTTATTAATTTCCTTAGGGAGACTAATATTTTCAATAAAATTTAATTATGCATAAAGTTTATGTAATAATTTTATGCACTTAGAGCATAATATTTATGCTTTGATTTTTAATCTATATATTGTTTTTTGTAAGATATTTATTGATAGATTTTTAAAGTTTTAAACATTTTAATATTTCTAGTTAACAAGGTATTCGTCGCTAATGACCTTAGCTGTTGACGCGGCAGATAATTTTAAATAATCAATCAATCAATCAAGCCCTCCCCTCCACCGCGGCAAGGCGGCTTCCGTTAGGGGGGTGTCATCAAGGAGATGACAACTGTCCAGGTCCAATATGCTATTACCACTGCAAAGAAGCCCATGAAGCTTCTTCAAAGTAATGTAAAAGGTACAAATTTGAAAATGAGGTATTGGTAATAAAGGAAATAGGAGAAAATTTCCCAGAGGCAAAGCGACATGCCCGTGTGCTGTTTGCACAGCCAGGTAAGTCCTTTGCTTTAGTTCTAGCCCATCCTCTTCCTGACGACCTATGTAATCCCCTGGCCATTCCTTTTGGAACATCTCATATTGTCACTCTGGAAACTTTCCAGCTTCCAAAGGGCAAGAATGGGAATTGTAATTGTTCCCAAGCTTCCAAACCAGGGAGCAAAGTCTTCCTCAATTCATTAAGGACATTTCACCTGATAAGTATGAAAGTATCTCATATATCAAGTACCTAGTAGTGAAGATCACTGATGGTGTATCAGTGATCTTGATATTTCTGAAGTACATTGGAAGATAGTAGAGGTTTGCCAACATTGAGTTGGTAACCTGATAGTTCAGGTTTCGTCACCAGATGATAGTAACTGTCTGCGAGCAATATGCGACATTCCTGGGGCTCAAGTTTCAAGTTTCAAAATCACTAAGTCAGTGTTAGGGAACTGTCTTCTCAGAATACCTCATTAGGTCTTGGGAAGAGAAACCGTCAGAGGAACTAAAGAATTTTAATGTAGTGGCAGTAAAACGTATTAAGAAGAAAGTTGATTGTTTGGAACAGTCGACACCAGCTCTCTTTCTAACTTTTGAAATGTTAGTCCTTCCAGAATCAGTTAAGTTGGCCTGGTACCACCTCAAGGTAAAGTAATATGTGCCAACCCTATGCGGTGCTTCCACTGCCAAGGTTATGGGCATGGAGCCAACTCTTGCTGTATTAAGACAACCAAGAGTATGTGTGAAGTGTGGAACAACTTGTCATCAAGGAGATGACAATTGTCCAGGTCTAATATGGTAGAATGTCCCCGAAGCAAAGGCTCAGGTAAACCCTTTGCTCAGGCAGCCAGTTCAAAAGACTTCTCTCAGAGTGGAATCTTTGGAGCCACCAAGCAGGGCTCCAAAGGTCTCAGTGGTAACAGCCCCAGCTGCCACCACATCCACAGGGGCCTTTGCTGCTAGACAGAATGCTTCTGAACCAAAAACTTAGGTCCATCTTTTGCCCAAGCAAAGAAATCCTGAGCCTGTCCAAGGGAAGCCTGTGGAAATTAGTTCCACAGGTAAACAACCCTTCAAAGGGTACTCCCAAAATCCTGGAAAGGGACAGCCTAAAGGTGTGGGGCAAACCTTGACCACAGGTGCTGCCAAACACCTGATACCCTAATCCAATGGAACTGTCAGGGAATTCATGCAAAATGGGAAGAACTGCAACATCTGACAGCTTCATGTAACCCAGCTTGTGTATACCTACAAGAGATTATGACCTACAAGAGATTATCTCAGGGAAATCATCCGATTTCCCTGAGAGGATTCCAATTTCAAGCCCATCATGGGACCTTTTGTAGTGGACTGCCTGTGTACACCACGGTCCCCTACATATTCTTTCGTCTCCCCCCTTTTCGAGATGAAGGGCGGCGTTCCTCCTCGTTCCACGGAGCTGTCGCAGCCTCGTACGCCTCGGATGCCCGTCAACGGTGAGGAAGCTGCGGCAACAGAAAACGGGAAGCCACCTGGAGCGACTTACCTGCGCGGCCTCGTCACCCGTCCTTATGTTTTATGCTTTACTTTGGTGTTAGCTTTTATTTTAGTATGTTTTAATAAGCATTTTTACATCGTGTTTTAGACGAACCTTGGGAAAAGAGAACACAAGATAGTAAATGAATTTGCAAAGAAACTTTTAATCTTTATTTACCTTATTATCATTTCATCTTAACTTTATTATGAATATTTTACATTTTATATTTTTATATTTTTACATTTTTACACATTTTATGAACGTATCTTACCATGTACATAATGGTTCTTTTTTACTTATTTTACTATTTTGTTTCAAAGAACTTTTATTCATTTTATGAAATAACTTTTTAAAGTAGTGTATAATGCAAGTTTTTAAGTGAAAGTTTTTGAGAACCAAACTCAGTTTCGCGGGCCGAGGTGAGAAGGAAAAGTCCCTGGCCCTTCAAGAGGGTAGATCGGTTCGAGTTCCAGGCCAGGTCAAGTGCTGGACTGTGGTTATGGTGACCAAGATAGGTGGTCTCGGCAATAAGAGATAAGTGGTTAAGTTTTTATATGAGAGAGAAGGCGATTCCTGTTTTAATGTTTGTCTCGTGTTTTACTGTTTTATGTCTGTTTTTGTCTGTGTTTTAGTGTTTGTTTTACTGTGCCGTATTTCGTTTTGTCCTGTTTTATTTTTGTTTTACATTACAAAATAAATAGATAATATTATAATACCTTTTGATAAGTCCCCGGCTCTATGAAAGAAGGAAAGTTGAATAACGCCTAAAACATATTCTCCTATTCTAAAGTTAAACGGCAAACAATCAAAAACCCTAAAGTAATGATGAAGCATCTGTACATGCCTCTCCTCGGGATTTCAACCACGCCTACCTCACTTCGGCTCATTTGCACAACTACACTTCACACACATACGCACTCCACTGTCCCTCCTTTCCTACGTTCCCGAACGTACCAATCGGGTGGTGGCAGTAACCTCATTTACACCCTTTTAATGAGCCTGGGGGACGTTGTAATAAATGAACACAACACTTTCCCTTCCAGGCCATCCACCTGCAGACAACACTGCAGGTGAAGGCTGTGAGAATAGGCTTGACACGACCTTACACTGTTGCATCATTCTACCTTCCTCCATATAATGTCAACAAAGAACATTTGGAAAATCTACTTGGGCAGCTGCCACATCCATTTCTACTCTTGGGAGATTTCAATAGTCGGCATCACCTCTGGGGAGACACTTTGTGCAACCCTCGAGAAAAAGCCTTAGAGTCCTTGTTCTTAAGAGTAGATACAGTTTTACTACAATATAGACCTGTCAGTTGGCTCACCTGATTCACAGATGAATTTCACTTGGCAGGTCATGGAAGACTTACATGGAAGCGACCACTTTCCAGTACTTTTGGAGGAGGTAAATGGTATTCCAGCCAATGGAGTGCAGAGATAGCGACTTGAACATGCAGACTGGAATCTTTTTAGATCAACTGCAGTATTCCAAGGATCTGTGAATGATTTCCAGTGTGTTCAAGATACTGTTAATCACTTCACATCACGAATTCACCTTGCAGCAGAAGCATCCATTCCCAAAAGTAGCAGGCATTTACGTCGACCTCCGGTACCGTGGTGGTCTGATGAATGTCAACAAGCTGTCAGAGCAAGAAAAGCTGCATTAAGGCAGTTGAAACGACGCCCCAGCGATGTAATCTTGATCCATTACAAAAAGACCTGAGCCAAGGCCAGGCGAGTGCTAATGGAGGCCAGACAGACATCATGGAGACTGTATGTCTCCTCGATCAACTCTGGGACCTCCTTAGCATGGGTATGGGACAAGGTGCATAAGATTGCTGGAAAGATCACATCACTGTCACCACCTGTTTTGAAGATAGATGATATAATCATCACAGACAAAAAAGATGTTGCTAATGAGCTAGCTAAATCCATAGCAGAGATCTCCTCTGGAGCATCTTACACTGCCCGATTCTCCACTCTTTGGGCTGCACAGGAATGACACCCAGTGTCATTCTTCAGTAGGACTGCAGCAGAACTTCCATACAACTTGTCATTTTTGCACAAGGAGATGAACTCTGCTTTGCAGCTCTGCCGTAAGACTACCCCAGGGAATGACGATATTCCATACCAAATGATATCTCACTTACTGGAGAGCTCCCAGAAGTTCCTGTTGGACCTATTCAATAGGCTCTGTAGGGAGGGCACAGTGCCATCCACACAGAAAGAGGCTATAATAATTCCTGTCCCTAAACCTGGCAAGGATGCTTCCACACCAGGGAATTACAGACCAATTTCTCTCACCAGCTGCATCTGCAAGCTGATGGAGAAAATGGTAAACTTCAGTCTGACATGGCTGCTAGAAAAGGAAAATGTGCTGACCCCACATCAATATAGCTTTTGAAAATTGAGGTCGACCACAGATGCACTTGTGAGGATTGATTGATTGATTATTTAAAATTATCTGCCGCGTCAACAGCTAAGGTCATTAGCGGCGAATACCTTGTTAGATAGAAATATTAAAATGTTTAAAACTTTAAAAATCTATCAATAGATATCTTATAAATAACAATAAACAAATTAAAAATTCAAAGCATAAATATTATACTCTAAGTGTATAAAATTATTGCATAAACATTATGCATAATTAAATTTTATTAAAAATATTAGTCTCCCTAAGGAAACTAATAAGACCCTCTATGTCACAATCCTCCCCCAATACATTCTTCAGTGTATATGGGGGAGACAAGTACATACATCTTTGGTCTGAGAATGTTGCACATCTTTCCACTACATGTGCGATTGTTAAGGGCTCTTGCCATCCCTCACAAATTGCTTGATTTTTAGCCATCATCGGCCCATGAGTCAGTCTTGTGTGCGCAATTCTTAGCCTTTTTAATGCAATTTCCACTTTTCGGTTGGGATGGATGCTAGTCACCAATCCAGGTCAGCTCTAATCTCTCACA
>NC_051395.1:39974843-40011374 GCF_015228065.2 Penaeus monodon | reverse complement strand
TCCCCCTTTTCTCTCCCCCTTTCTCTCTCTTCTTTTCTTCTATCCTTTTTCTTCTCCTTTTTCTCTCCCTTTTTCTTTCTTTCCCTTTCTTCTCTTTTCCTTTTTCTCTTTTTCTTTCCCCCTTTTCCCCTCTCTCTTCTCTTCCATTATTTTCTAAACCCTTTTTCTTTTCCCCCCGTTTCCCTTTTTTTCCTATTTTTTTTTTCTTTTTTTTATTTCTTAAATTTTTTTTTCTCCTTCTAATTTTTTTTTTTTTTTTTTTTTTTTTTTTTTTTTTTTTTTTTTTTTTTTTTTTTTTTTTTTTTTTTTTTTTTTTTTTTTTTTTTTTTTTTTTTTTTTTTTTTTTTTTTAAAAAAAAAAAAAAAAAAAAAAAAAAAAAAAAAAAAAAAAAAAAAAAAAAAAAAAAAAAAAAAAAAAAAAAAAAAAAAAAAAAAAAAAAAAAAAAATTTATTCTATTCATTCTATATTTCTTCTTTATCTCTCTCTCTTCTCTCTTTTCTTTTATTTCTACTTTTCTATATCTTCTATATTTTTTTTTCTATTTTTCTTTTTATCTCTTATTCTCTCTTTATTATATCTTCCATATATTATATCTCTCTCTCCTTCTTTTATCTTTCTTTTTAATTTTTTTATAATATGTTATTATTTATTTATTAAATTTTTTTCTTTTATATTATATATTATATTCTCATTTAAATTTTCTTATATATTATTCTATATATAATATTTATCTCTTATCTCTTTCTCTATATCTATATCCTATCTTATATATTATTATCTCTCTATTCTTCCTATCCCACATCTACCTCTAACCTCTTATACTATCTCTCTATCCCCATATCATCCTCTACCTTCATCCTCCATATTATCTATCTATCTATATATATATTATCTCTCTTTTTATTATTCTATAATTTTCTTTATTTCTTTTTTCTTTCTTTTTAATTATCAGTATATCTATATATTCTATTATATCATATTATATTTATCTTATATTATATCATATTGCAAACTATATTCTTCTTATTCTATTTATATATATATATTATCTTATATATTTCTTATTTATTCTATTCTATTATCTTCTTTATTCTAATTTTTTATTATTATATATTATTTATAATATTATCTCTATATAGTAATTATCTATCCATATTATCTTATATTTATATCTTTATTTACTATCTTTTATTATATATCTATTCTTTTATTCTCTATTCTATATATACTATACTATTATATTCTATCTCTATCTATATATCATCTATATCTCTATCTCACTCTATATCTATCTATATCTCTATCTATATCTCTCTATATATCTATGCTTCGTGTCTGTTGTATATCTTATCTACTATATCTCATCACCTCTATATATATTATCTAATATCTATATCTCTATTCTACTATCTTCTATTATCATACTATATATCTATACTTATATATATCTCCAATATGCTATCTAATATCTATCCTATATATATCATTAGATTATATGTAACTGTATACCACATCCATACATACATACTATATATGCTATATATATATGATTATATAATATATATATATATCTATTATATTTATCATAATTTTATATATATCTATTATTATATATTCTATATAATATATGGTTATATTCTGAGACTAATCATATTCATCTATCTATATATATATATCTTCTATCTTTCTATCCTCTCTCTCTTTATCTACTTATTCTATCTCTATATCTCTATCTCTCTTATCTCTTTTATTCTGCAATCTTTCTATATCTTCTCTCTTATCTCTATATATCTAGTATCTCTCTATCTCTCTATATCTCTCTCATCCTCTCTCTCTCTCTATCTCTATTTATCTCTTCCTCTCTCTCTCTATCTCTCTATCTCTCTCTCTCTCCATAAGCATCTTCTCTCCACACCTCCTATCTCCTTTTAATATGTACCCCCCCACCCCCCCCCCCCACCCACACACTACACACACACACACCCACACACACACACACACCCACCCACACACACACCCACCCCCACCCACACACCCCCCCCCTGTGTCTCATATCTCTTATACTCTCGCTAGCTCGCTCGCTCGCTATGGCTCTCTCTCTCATCACCTCCTCTCTCTTCTGTCTCTCTATATCTCTCTCTCTCTCTCTCTCTCTCTTCTTCTCTATCTCTCTCTCTCTCTCTGTCTCTCTCTCTCTCTCTCTCTCTTCTCTCTTCTCTCTTCTCTCTCTCTCGCTCTTCTCTGCTCTCGCTCCCCCCTTCTCTCCCTCTGGTCTCGCTTTCTTTTCTTCTATCTCTCTCTTCTCTCTCTCTCTCTCTCTCTCTCTCTCTCTGCTCTATCTCTCTCTTCTCTCTCCCTTTCCCCTCATCCTGTCGCTGTGTCCTCTCTCCTCGATATCTTCTCCTCTCTGTCTCTCTCCTCTCTCTCTCTCTCTCTCTCTCTCTCTCTCTCTCTCCTCTCTCCTCCCCTCCTTCTCTCTCTGTCTCTCCCCGCGCATCTCCCCTCTCTCTCTCTCCCTCTCCTTCTCTCTCTCCTCTCTCTCTATCTATTTCGCATCTCTCTCTATCTCTCTCTCTCTCATCTCTGTCCTCTCTCTCCTTCGTGTTCTCTCTGTCCTCCTCTCCCTCTCTGTCTGTCATGTTTCTGCTGTCCCCCTGCCCCCTTCCCTGGGCCTTTTGCCCCCTGTCTATTGCGTTGCCCGTCCCCTCTTCTTTCCCCGCTTCGGGCCACCACGGGCTCGTTGTGGTCCTGCCCCTGCCTGTCAGTTCACTCGTCGTTGGCCCACCTTCCCCCTCCCCTCTTACCCCACTCCCCCCCGCTTTCGTGTTCTGTCCCCTTGTCGGTTTTTGTGCATTTTGGTTCCCCTCCCGCTGCTCCCCCTGTGCTCCGCCTCCCCGGCGTCTCTCAGTCGCCCGCCTGCCTGCTCGTGCTATCCCTTCCTTGCTTGGCGGCCTGCGTTGTTTCCCTTTTACTACAATTGCTCTCCCTCCTGTCTTCTTGTTCTTGATTGGTTCTGCATTCTTCCCGTCTTCTTCCCCTCTTGTTCCCCGTTCCGCCCCTTGCCCTATGCACCCGCTCCGTTCCCCCCGTCCACGGCCCCGGGTAACCCCGGTTGAGAGGGTAGGCCATACGTGCCACCTTCTGCCTAAGCACTTTAGAGCCTCTCTCTGTGTGAATACACTAATAAACCTGTGTTCCAGTGGGCTCTTGGCCGTATCTACTTGCCAACTGCCGATTGGGTTAAGTTTTTTTCTTTCTAGTTGATGGCCTAATATGTATCACATGCTCCACCAAACTAATCCAGCCTCTAACAATTGACCATCCCCACCTTTTAATTTTAAGAAATTTTTTCTTTCTGAAGTAATAAAATTTTTTCTTTCACGCAAAAATTTTGCCCTTTTTCCAGAGAATGTTCAACATTTATTTAAATTCCCAAAATTACACAAGCTTTGTGCCTTAAAAAACATTTTCTTTTTGGAGGGGGGGGTTTCTTTTAAATTCGTTTTTCAATTTTTCTTTGTGATTAATTTAAGAAAAATTTAAAATACCAAACATTCCTTTTTCTATTAAAAACTTTTTTATGGGTTCTTTTACAAAATTTTATTGAAAAATACGAATTTTCCCAAAGTCCCAGCAAAATGAAAAAGACTTTTTTAAAATAGATGTAGTGGGAAGTTTGGAGAATATGTAAAAATTATAAATATATATATATATTAAAATATAATATATTATATAATAAAATATAATTAAATATATATAATAATAGAATATAAATAAGGGAATATTAATTTTTGAAATTTAAAAAGGAAAGAAATTTGCAAAATGTCCAAACTACAATTACTGTAAAACGGGTGGCGTGCTGCGCATTGTGTTTTAAAGAGCACTGAATTAAAAAAAAAAGATATAGGCAAATTTTTGGGTTTTTAGAAAAAATGCAAATTTTTTGTCTTTGATTGATTTTTTTTTAAAAAATGGTTTTCAGTAGCACTTCTTAAAAAAAAAAAAAAAAAAAAACAAGATATTCAGAAATTAAAAATCAAGATTTTTGTAGAGTTGACATACCTACAGATTATTTTTTGTGTTTATAAAGAAAATTAAAAAAAAAAAAAAAAAAAAAAAAAAAAAAATTTACATGTGATCCAACAGATTATCTAGAAATATTAATAATTTCCTATATTGGGGGGCAAACACCTACAGCCCGGACAAGTCCAAGTGACATGCCTTGTTTGTGATGTCATGACCCAGCTGAGATAGGTGAACTAAACATCAGGTGCCAGATGATATATATGTATGATATACTCCTATTCTGAATAATTAACCCCTTGAATTCGGATGCTTCACAGGATGTGGCCCAAAAGGCGAGTGTGTCTTGTAGGCTGGGCATACAAACACTCATTTGTGGTGACAGGACTTCATGCCTCCCCTTTACAATGTTATTTTCTCTTTATCTGCATAAGCATTTTTAGCTTTTTTGCCATTTTTCAATGTCTATATTTGTTACTTTATTTGCTTTATCCAGATGGTAATAGACTGTTTTTCTTACACAGACTCTATATCATATCTCTGGTTACAATAATATGACAGTGGCTATGCTTATGGTACCATAATGCAATGTCTATTAACTATTTTTCAGGGAGTTCTGGTGCACATGTTCAGTGTGGAATTCTCAGACACTATTGTAATCACAGTGTGGAATCAATCACTATATTGTCTAATGCCAGAAATGGGGTTGTGTGCCCACAACCCCATTCCTGGCAGGCTACATCCCCACAACCCCTACTCAGGGAAAAGAAAAGAAAAGAAAAGAAAAGAAAAGAAGAGAAAAGAAAAGAAGAGAAAAGAAAAGAAAAGAAAAGAAAAGAAAAGAAAAGAAAAGAAAAGAAAAGAAAAGAAAAGAAAAGAAAAGAAAAAAAAAGGAAAAGGAAAAGGAAAAGAAAAGAAAAGAAAAAAAAAAAAAAAACATTCCTCCATGTATTCATGGCAGGAGAGAGCATCAGACAGACTCGGAATCAGGCACTCCCACATGCACTCTATCCTGCAGGGGGTAAAATCCACAATGCACATACATCCCCCAAAAAACTCCCGTAAAACTAGTCAACAACATCACATTATGTTGCCGTAAATAATTCACTTCATAATAATCAAAAAAATAATATTAACAATAAGTAATATTTTGCTATTTGTGTAATTTTTTTCGTAATATTCAGTTTTCTGTAATATAAAATACACTGCCCAGTTACAGTAAGCAGGATTTTGTATTTTGAGCATGGATTAGCTTCCTCCCTGGAGCCAGCACTCTTCCCGTCACAGCTTACACTGTTTATCAAAGGAAATAATGTAAAAGCCCCTTCCTAAATGCTACTTAAGTCTATCACCCCCAAGGGCTTTATGCACTCGTGCGAATCATTCCCTCACCCTGGCCCTTCAGCCAAAATTCTCATGACAGCATGTTCACATCATCCACATTGTATGAGTTAATAATTGGCATAACAAATTTTACTCTATAAAATTAGATTACTGTACTTATTTCTCAAAATCCATGTGTTTCCCAAATACTTTCGGGTTAAAATTTTCCCTTTTTACAAAATTTTTAAAACTCCCCCCCAATGTAAGCAGGAATATATACTTCAAGGGTATTTGTTACTGTGAATGATGCACCTTCCAGAGAGTCCCCCAAAAAAAGGCTATCATGCAAACCCAAAATCCAAATTTACCTTTATTCTTATATTTATTCTCTAGATAGGGGGGCCACCCCTGTCCCCCTCCCTTATTCGCAATTAGCATCAAATTACGAAAATGTGACATAAAGAACTATGGCCTTTTTTATGGTGTTGTGGACTTAGTCTTTGAGCGGTGCATGAATTTGGGTATTTTTTTTCATTTCGCGTAAAATGATGTCACTGTAGCTGTACATGTGTTGTTTATTTTTTCTTTTCTTAGTTCTATAAGATGGCAGTGTCCATTTCCATCTTCAAGCATCACTCTCAATAACATGTACCACTTCAAGAATCTCTAGATATACCACAGCAGACTTTTACTTCTTTTTGTTATTACTTTATGGTTATTTTTAGTAACCATTGAAATAAACAGCCAAAATACATGTAAATAGAAAAAGGTGGTTTTTTTTCTTATTAAAAAATACGGACTTATAAAAAAGGGTAATATGGAAAAATTACAAAAATTTACAGTGACAATGTTTTCTAATTATATTTTTATCTTTTAAAAATGATGCTAGATGCTGCATATTCAGAAGTTTAATTTCTCCATTCATGTTTGAAGTAAAATGATGCTCTAAAAATTCAATCCAAAAGGGTTACCTGCTCTGCATGCACACACCTGTTAATTTCCCTGCCAGTCAACTGTTTTGCCACTGCCGAGGTCCCCCGTGGCAAGCTTTTCCCTGCACACTTACTGAACAAAGGCCAAGACCCAGGACTCAGCCGAGGCGATCCCCCCTGGAACAGACCTGCCAGATCCTTGGGACAGCCTTGACTCTGCAAGACAGAGAACAGAGCAGGCCTTCGCCACAGCCTTTGCAGGACAGAGCCTTCTCCGCTATGTTTGCAACAATGTATCCCACATAAATTACCTGTGTGATAAGTATACTATCTTAAATCATTTTCTCACGCTAAATGATGCCTGGAACAAATTCATAGGCATGTTGAGAAATCGACTTTGATTCCGTTCTTTGCCAAGAAATATCAAAATGTCTATTCAAAAACTTTTAAACCCTTTTAGGTAGTAAAAAAAATCCCTCACCCAAAAACGACATTGCACAATCTTCTACTTCTAATCCTTATAACGAAGCAAAAAACGACGCAGTCCTCCGCAGTAAATCGCAGCACTTACCCAAATAACAGTGCAGAGAGAGGTGAGAGTTCCACTTGCTCCCGTCTTGTTTTGCCAGAGCAAGTGCAGTGCATTTTCTCCAGAATGTTTTTCCCTTTCCCTAATACATTATCATGGTATAAAAATACTCCCTTTCTTTTATATTTATTTTGCCTTAATATTCGTCGCACAAAGAAAATGTATATAAATAAAAAGAAATTCATAATGGTTTTTGGGCGCAAACTTTGAATCTCTGCGTTCTCGTGCAAAAGGAAACCAAGCAGTTCCTGGGGTATAGTTCAGCGGCAGGATACCAAAGTATCGTTACTTTCGATATTACCTTGGTATCAGATTATCGATACAAATCGTGAGGTATCAAGTATTATGAATATTGTATATAAATAATTATATTTCAGTGATGTATTTTATTTCCTCATACTTTCCAGTACAGCAAGGTTGCCAGCAGCGTTCATAGCAGAAATTTGATAATAAATTTCATATAGAGAATAATAACTGTTACACTGCAATGATATATATATATATATATATATATATATATATACATACATACATAGATAGATAGATAGATAGATAGATAGATAGATAGATAGATAGATATAGATATACACATATATTTATATTTTCTTTCTTTCTCTAGAATGTATTTACTGATGTATATCCTTTCTTAACGTAATGCCAAATTGATTTCAGAAGATAGTTTAATTAGGGAAAATCAATCAGGGCTGACGGGAATCCAAGATAATATCTCTTGAGATTCTGCTGACGGGTATTCACCTAAGAAAGGGGAAATATCTAAAAAGAAACCCTGCAATGGACGACTACCTCGCGTATTATTAATACTACTGCTATTATTTGTTAATAACGAAATAGTAATGTAACAACAACCAACAATAACTATAATAGTAATATAATAATAATAATAATAATGATGATGATGAAAATAATAATAAAAATAATAATAATAAAAATAATATAATAATAATATAATAATAAAATAATAAATAATAATAACAATAATAATAACAGCAACAACAAACAAAATATTGATGATGGTGATAATCATAGTTCAAAAAAGATATCAACATGGAGTTTATTTAATAATAAAAACAATTACATTTCTGAATATCAATAACGATTATAAATGCACTGGTGTCTTAAAAGAAAATGATGTTTAACGACGTGATGAAAGAAAAAAAAAAAAAAAAACGTAAGAGGTAACTTAGACAAAACAAAGGGGTTTAACAACTTAACAAAACGAATGAACATGTGGGACGTTTTTAGTGATATGTTTATAAAGCCCTTTTTTCGACTGAACAAAAGTAGATTTAAAAGAGATAGATAGAAATACACGGAAATTAATAACTACATATAATACACTATACCGATGTGTTTGAACTTACCTATCCAGGAAGGTGGGGGAAAGGGTTTAGAAGTGGAGTCCTTTCATAGAGACATTGATTGGATTGCCTGAATGTGTAAGAAATATCAAAATGTTATTAATTGCAAGTAGTATAAATTAGACGAAACGCAGAGATTTTAAGCTACGACGAGAAAAAAGAATTTAAAGAAATCTGGAAAGGCGAATCAACACACGTACAATATCAAAGGGAAAATTGAAAATCTTAATGGAAACTTCAATGGCAGTGTCTGGGAAAAAGCAGGTGTCAAACGAGAAGCCGAAAGGGCCCTTTCAGTGGCTGCTCAAGAACAAGCAGTAAAAACAATTTTAACTATATCTGAAAATAACAAATCCCAAGAGGAAAACAAATGCAGGATCGCAGAGAAGTAGAAACGGTATACCACACCTTAAACGAGTGCACAAAATTAGAACAAAGGGAAACAAGAACAGAAACATGACTGGGGAGGTCATAAGCCTCACGGGAAAAAGTCTGAAATATGTAAAAATATCACAGTTCTCGAAAAACTGTATCAGCACGAACTATCTGGTGTAATGAACAGTGACAAATGCAAAGGCCCGAGTTTTCATTCCAAACTGACCACGAACTTGGAAGATCAGATAAAACTGTAATCAATTTAAGAGACCAGATGTGGAAAACAACCGTTTTTTTTCTGTTGCATATAACAATAGAAGGGAAAACAGAAACAGAAGGAAAAAAGTCAAAATGCGACTGAAATTGAGGTTGAGACAAACTTAGTTTGCTGAACGGCAAGAATCCCCAGAAAGTCCTTGAAAATTAGGGTGGACTGTTGACAATTATATCAAGAGCTATCCATGGACTATTCATGTGCAACTATGGAAGTGATAATATCAGAAATAATAATGATAATAATAATAATGTGATAATAATATAATAATAATAATAATATAAAAATGATAGTTATAAACCATATGATAATGATAATGACACTATTGATAATAATGATAATAATAACAATGTAATAACAAAAGCAACAATATTAATACCAATAATAATATAAGAAAAAAAAAGATAATTATGATAATGATAAAAAAAATAATAATGATAACAATAATAATGGTTATTATTATGATTAAGATAATGATTATGATGATTATTATTATTAGCATTGTTATTATCATCATCATCATTAGTAGTTGTAGTAGCAATGTCATTGTTATTGTTATTATTTTTATTTTTATTATTATTGATATTATCATCATTGTATTCTCATAATAATTATCATTAAAAATTTTTTTCTTATCATTATTCTATTATAGTCCTTAATGACAAAAATTATCATTATTAATAAAATTATCAGTACTTTTATTATATTCATTTTTTTTTATCATCTTTATCTTATTACACCTTATTGTTTTATTTCTACTACTAATGGTAAGTAACGATAATGATGAAGATTTTTTTTATTAAATAATGATATTTGTAAAAAAAGTAACGACAAAGGTAGGAATTGAAAATGGTGATGAATATAAAAAATGAAAATAAAAATTCAAATATTAAATTTTGGGTTTAAGGGTTGGTATAATAGACCTGAAAACAATGAATTATATCATTATCTTTTTGTTATTGCTTATGTTTCATTAGTTTTAGTATTATTTTTATTGTTATTATCATTTTTATTATTATCTTCTCACTTTATTATACATCACTCCCCCCATTAAATTACATCATTTTCTTATTATCATTCTCGTCATCATATCACATATTATGATATTTTTATTTATTATTATGTAATGCGATTGTTTATCTTTATCTGGTCTTATGTTTAAATTATCAAAATTATCATAAAATTTTTAATTTATCATTTACATTATCATTATTGATAATATTATATATTTTGTTTAAATTACATTTTTACGTTTATCATTTACTATTATAATCATTTAACCCTCACTGGTTTACCGCCTTTATTTTTTGCGTGATTTTCAAAGTTTTTTTAGGGAAAAAAATAAGTACTGATAAGCATTTTTCTATGTAAGTATTTTTTAATGTCTTAAAATATAGAATCACCATGGTTGTTATATCACATTTTAGACTCTCTCAAACCCTTTTTATATTAACATGGCAAAGACTTTTAGGAGAAAAATGGGACTTTCCCCTTTCCCTTTTTGGCCTTTCAGAAGACAGCATTTCGCAGTAATAGAAAACCCGAAAAAAACAACATGCAATGCAAAGGTTATTGGTACTTTTCCCCTGCAGCGCATTTTATGCACGGATCGGGCCCAACATTTTTTTTGGGAAACTGAAAGAGGAACCCAAAAATCGGGGGGGATTGGAAGGCCCAGAAAAAATTGAGGGAAAAAATTAAATTTTTTTCCCAAATGTTGATTTCCTCCTACGTCTTTTTTCCAAACCCTTTTAAAAACGCTAACACCTGTGAAACATAGGGGGGACTAAAACACTGTGTTGCCCGATAAAGGGGAAAAAAAAAAAATCATTAAGGGAAAAATTTCCATTGTTCTAGACCCTATTAAATTTTTGGGTTTGGGGGAGAGGGGGAGACGAAGAGACAGATGGGGGTGCGCTTTACGTACATCGGGGAAGATGCCCAAACTGAGTATATATATATATATAATAATTATATAAAATATATTATATATTAATATTATAAAAATATTTATTTTATATTTATATAATTTGGGGTAAAAAATATATTATATATATAAATAAAAAAATTATATATAATTAATTTTTAAAATAATAATATATATATAATATGGATTATATATATATAAATATATAAATTTTATATAATAAAATATTAATATTAAATATTACTAAATTAATATATATATATATATTAAATTATTTAAAATATATTATAATTAAAACATAATATATATATAATATATAATATATAATTATTATATATATATATATATATATATTATTTTATATATTTTTTATATATAAACAAACAAACATAAGTTAAAAAGATAATTTTAAAAATAAAAATTAAATAAATCAAAACCAAACTTACGGTTTCCTTAACAAAAACCAAAAATTTAAAAATTGAAATTTTTCGAAGTTTTTCGGGGCCTTTTTACTTCCCCCTTCAAGGGGTAACCAAAAATAAAGGGGAGCAGGGGAAAAACGAATCGGTTCGGGGGGGCAAAGCCCGGCTGGGAAGGCTTTGCCATGGATTTAAATATAAAAAAGGGCCGAACAAGTTTTAAATTAGGGGGGAATTTTTTTTTTAAATTTTTTTTAAATTTTTTTTTCTTTCACGAGGGGTAGAATTTTTTTTCGCCCCTTTTGAACCAGAAAACCAAGGACATAGATTTCTTCATTTTGGGGCTAAAAATTCCCGCCGGATTGCAAATTTTGTTTTTTTTGCGGGGCCGCCCCCCTTGTTTTCCACAGGGTAGGGCAGAGCTTCTTGCTTCCTACCTTTTTTTCCCATCAATTTTCGGTTGGGTGACTCGTGCACACCTTTTGGTGAAAAAGGACCCCCCTTCGGGGGCGTGCCGGGCGTGGGCAGACTTTACCCCCAGGGGAGGGTGTGTCGGGGGCTTAAGGGCCTGCCTTGCGGTGTGCATAGATTACCTTCTATCTCTGGGGGTCGGGCAGCCCTCTGTGACCACCACTCTCTCTGTTTCGCATGGAACGATGGCGGGTAGGAGCCCCCCACTTTGTCGGGCCCCGCCTGGTTTGTCAAAAACATGCCGCTAGACGAACACTAGCATCCCGCCCTGTCAAGGAAACCACCGGGAAAAAGTTATTTTCTCTCCCCACCCTCCCCCCGGGACGAACTCCCCTCCCCACCCCAAACCCCAGGCCATCCCTCACAAGCAAGCCAAACCGGCGATTCAGTCTAAAGCCAAATCAGAAAAACTACCTTCCCAGGAAAAGCCAGCCAATCACAAAGCAGCCGGTCAGAAAAAAAGCTAAAAAAACAAAGTCGAGTCCCAAAAGGTCTCCACCCCCCCAGTGGACCCAGGGATACCCTACAGCCAAAAAACCCCCTCAACCAGCGAGGACTTCACAGGGATTTTCAGACTGAACTGTCAACCCCGAATACAAAATGTCTTGATGGACTATCTCTAGTAACTCAGGGCATGAAATTCGCTTCGCGCGGAACATCTATGGCTTTTTTACAAGGGGGCCCCTCCCCACGCAATAGTAAATCAAGGACACTCCTTTATGCTCCAGGAAAATTTAACAGTGGAACCTTTATTTCTCAGGTACATTTTTCTGCTGCCACATGCTGATGGCAAGAGAGGCCGATCACCCCGTCAAAGCGAAAAATCCCTGCTCCGCAATAGCCGATGCACCCACTGGAAAATTTATTCTTGCCTTTGACCCCTTTGGGCCCGGGGGGCCCCTAAATTTGTACAATGGTACAGCCGGCCACACTGTAGTACCTTTACATCGCCAGGTTGTGTTCTGCCACACGACCGAGGATCATGGGGGGATTCAACGACACAGGCTTAATACCCTCAGGATGTGGCCCAGACGAAATGCCCCGACCAAACCCAAAAATAAAAAACAAAAAAGGCCAAACTGGGGCCCCTTTGGGCCCCGCTAAAAAGCAATAACCCACAGAAAGTGAAAATGGGAAGTGCTAAAAGCCGACTTGTAAATCCCATTGATAGGCAGCTTCACTCCCTACCCAAATCGGCCTGGGCCAAACGAGTTTAGGGAGGTAAACCAAAGGGAAAAATATGTCCCAAAACTTTCCGAAGGCAAAAACCCCCGACAACTACCCCTCCTGGGGGAGGCTGTCAGGGAGCCAAGGAAACTGCCACAGAGTCGGGTAAAAAAGGGCTGGAAGGGTGTGAGTCCTTCATCACCAACACCCTCTCAGAGCTAGGGCAACGGGTCAAGCGAGCTACCACCCTAAACCCTGAGATGCACGCCCCATGACCCCCAGCCCAAGGCGAAAGCTGGAAAACATTCTCTGCGGAAAAAGTAGCAACCAGCCTGCCAGCTGAATGGGGGAAAGCAAAAAACCAGAAAAACTTGCTCTATCAAAAAAAGGGCACCAACCCAAAAACTCAGACATTTCTTTTCTCTGAGGGAAACAAAATAATAAAGTCGTTGTAAAAGCCGGGCTCTGATGGATCTCGTACCCCATTTTTCCCTACCCGGGAGGGTAGGTGGTTTGCATTCCTGAAAGTCTAAAACAAGTCCGGGGGAAATTTCCCATTTAAAACCCCAGAGGGAAGAGGGCTACCAAAATTTCCATCCCTAAACCAAAGGACCGGGAAGACCGCCCCATCTCTTTCCTCAGCTGTCGGCCCAAAGAGGAGGGAAAAATGGAACCCACTGAACACCCCCCACATTTTCACCAGGGGAAATGAGCACACGCAAACACAGCCCGCTCTTTGAGCACAATAAGCACAGCACTCTGGTAGTTTTCCCTTGGGCCCGGGAGAAGGCTTTTAAATTTGGGAAGCCCTATTGCCATTCGGGAGACCCTGATCCAAAAAGGTCAAGGTAAGCTCTTGGCTTGGATAGGATACTTTGGAATAGAACCCCCAGTGTCAAATTCCAAGGCACTTATCACAGCACATGCCCCAGGTGGGGTTTTCCCCCCTTTTTAACACATTAATGTCCTATTCCAACATAAACCCCCCCGGGGGTGAAAGATCACCCCTATCGACGATCTTTAAATCATCCCCACGGGCCCATACTCCCAAAACAAAGCCCTGCTTGTCTGGACCTCGTATCCAGGATGTTGCGGACGGGACAAAAGATCTCGCAGCCAAATCCAAAACCTGGCTCTGAGACGAGATTCAAGGGACAAGTCTGAAAAAATTTAGGGAATGGCTTGGATGGGTTCGGATCCTCTCCTTTTGGGCAAGGGTAGACCCGGGCCCCCTCCTTTCCCGAAGGGATCCCGTACCTGGTTGACCGAACAAAATCACGACTGTTGTCATGAGAGCAAAGACTGGAGACGCAAAAGGGGCCCGACAAGAGTACTAGTTATTTTTTGTAATGCTGTCAGGCCCATTGTAGCTATCCCCCCTTTCTCTGATTGCACTAAAAAAAAAATAAAGACCAAATGGAGACAGTCCAAAACGAACCGCTAGGGTCTTCGGGTGCCCCCAAAGGGGGGCGAAGGTCCTTAACCCCTACTGGGGCAAACCTTCCCCTTGGGCCCCTCGTGATTAAGGGGAGCACAATTTTTACAAAAGGGATCCAGGCTCTAGGAATAAAAACCTAAGACATAAAATAGTAACCCTAAAACAAGATAACAAGCTGTTTGCAAACAACTCCCGGCTGTCTCACACAGCCGGGGGTTAATACGCCATCACTTAAGAACCCCTTTTGCCCGGCATGGACTCCCCCCACCCGACTTTGGCGAAGTTTCCCCGTGGGCACAAACCTCGATAGAGTTTCCGGTAATGAATGGATCCAAAAAAGAATGAAAATTCCACGCCTAGCCAAAAGGGAGAAACCCAAAGGGGCTTGCAACCATCCTCCTCCGGGGAGCAGAACATACTACACGGATGACGGTCGGTCCCTTGACCCCCCACTCGGCGCTGGCTTCGTAGCAAGGGAGCCACAAAATTATGAGAGTAAAGGCAACGCCCCCTCACTACAGGCGAGGCATTGCTATGGGACACTGAACCATGCGCCGTGAGAAGGAATGTGGTCATACATACAGACTCCAGAGGGGCCACGCTGTGTCGCAGCGCCACCCGATGCATTATCTACCTTTGACTACCATCCCCCACTGGGAAGAGGATCTTGCACAGGGTAGAAGAAATTTTCAAAAATGGGTTCCCAGCCACATTGGGGTCAGGGAATGAGCTTGCTGACAGACTAGCCGAAGTTTTTTTAAGGGGGAGGCCCCTAATCCCAATAATACATCAAGCCGAAAATTTTAGGAGGAAGTGTACGGGGGTGGAACCTCCCCTTTCCCCCTGCAGCTTCACAAGAGGAAACGAGATTCTCCCCCCCGGCCGCTGGTACTCAACGCCACCGGCTATGAAACCCCGGCCTCTCTAAAATAAACAAAAGAGGGACCGAAGCATTCTGCACAGAATGCGCCCATGTTACCCCCTATTTAAGGCAGATCATACAAACAAAAGAAAGTAAAGAGTGTTGCATGCATTGCGGGGAGCCAAAGCCCCAAATCGTAATTCTTAGAAAATTTTGTGCACACGCATTCCCGAAAAAGGCCCGCAGAATAAGCATGTGCTGGTAAAGAGATTATGCAAGATGCTTACACCACGGGTTCAGGGGTGCCGCTGCAAACCCACCCCCCACATAAGCACCGAGGTCAGAGAATCAAATGAACTCCCTAAAAGCTGACCAACCCGGGGCCATAAGTGAAAGGCCCAGGTGAAACCCAAAAAAAATCTATAGCTAGCTAGCTGCATTGACATTGTTTTTTCCTAAACCCAAAATGTAGCGAATCTTAAACATGTCTTTAGACTTTTCGCGGGATTTACACTATACCGTAAGGATTACCCAATTTTTTTATAGGTAAAAACCCTAGAGCTTTTGAGAAAAAAATTAAAAACAAAACGTGATGTTTGATTTTCTAGAGAAACAAATTGTTTCGCTCAGTCCTGGGTTTAATGGAAAAGCACTAAAATTAATCATAAATAGCAAATTCGTAGAAAAAAAATGTTGAATCTCAATTAGAAAAAAACCCAATTTCAATTTCAGTGCTGGGCAATGGGCTTGGTGATCTTACCTCCTCGTTAGTTAGCAAAGCCCCTTTCCCCGACTCTTTTGACCTTTTACCCCCCTCCTGAACCTGATTCAGCTCTTTTTCGTCTGTTTTTTAGCACACGACCCCGCAACCTGGGGTTCAGCGTAGTTTCCCCGGGTTGGGGCCTCAGGCCACACCATGTCCGCTGAAAACGAAAAGGGCCCCCGCTGTCGCCAAAAATTAAGCACACGTGATTTTTGGGGGCACCCCTTCGTAAATGTAAGGAGTGGCCACCCAAGCACCAAATATGAGTGACCGAAGTTTTTGGAGCACCCCACGTCCTAAGTAGCCAGACGAGAGATGGATTGGGTGGGTAGTGAAAAGGGCTTAGTTTTGGGGTTTATTCTTGACGACAATATGAGACCCGCCAAGAGCCCCCCCGTGTCCCCGGGTGGAGGCAGGTGGTTGAGCTGGCCCCTGTGGGCTTGGGCGTCTGCTGGTCTCTTCTGTGTGTCTCTCCCCTTACGGACTGCCTTTTTATGCGGCTTTTTCCCTTCGGGGAGGGATGTTTTTTCCTGTGCGAAAGAAAAAGACGGCGACATCTGCTCCTCCCCAAAGAAGGGCTGCGGCTTGGACGGGGGTGTGAAGTTAATGGGGTCTTCTCGTATTTTTGACATCGCTCCCCATGCGCAAGGCTCGTCCTCGAGCCGAGAAAACGTTGAAACGATGCAGTAGAGGTCTGTTTGGATCACAGATGGTTCCGGGTATCCAGGTGCGGGGCCGTCGCGTGCCAGGGTAGCGGGTGTGGCAGGGGTTTCGACTGAGGTGCAACTTCAGTAGGAGGAGGGTATCGTCTTCAGGTTTAAACAAAGGTTTTTACCAGGCCAGAAAAGGGGCAAAGGGAGGATATGAAAGTTTTGTCAATCCCCTTACTAAATTGCGAAAAAATGAGAGCAAAATAAGGAAAGTTTGTCACAAAAAGGGCGTGTAAAGTATGAGTTCAATAAGGTACCATCATATTAAAGAGAGAAATTTGATTGAATAAGACTCCATATCTTTGGGGTAAATGGCAAGTAATATGCTTCGAACCTGGGCAGCGGGGCCCTAAACCCTTAATTCTAACAGTGCCGTCCGGCGCTTAGCGTTGACAAAGTGTGCGCGGCCCCACGATCCTTCTTTTACGGCCATGAGGGGGTTTAAAAATAAACTTGCGGTAAAAATCAAACAGTGCGTGTCTCTGCGCTTCAATCTATGGCGTAGTGTGCGGGGGGCGCGGATCCTTTCTTTTAGGGGGCCATGAGCCGGGTTAATTTGCGGGAAAATAAACATGCGCGTCTGGCGCTTAAATTATACGTATTCTTTTTCGGCGGGCGCGGGGTTCCTTCGTTTAGGGCCAGGGCCGGGTTTAAAAATTAACTTGGGGTGATTGCAACCGAGTAAGCCATATAAAGCGGGTTTTCCCCAAGTGTTGCCTTTATTTGAAACTGGATACTACCATCTACATATCACCAACCTTTAAAACAAAAAAAGCATAAACCCACATTATGGGGACAAGATACGAATTCGAGAGACGTCGTAAAAGAGTTTGGGTTCAGCTATTATATAGGGATGGCAATAGAAAAATACGCAATCTTAGAGTAAATTTCCCCGAGTAGGGGGGCGGTAGGAAAATAAGGGGATGCCCCGGGTGATCAAAATCACGTTGAACGAGCGACAGATAAGCACGGCAAGTAGAAAAACAGTGATATAAAAAACGATATAGTGTAAAAATATAACAATCGCAAGAAGAAAAGAGTGATTACTAAAAAGAAAACTTTAAAGAAAAAAATGATAATTTCTTTTTAATTCGACACAATAAAAAAAATGAATATGATAAAGGCAGCCAAAAAAAACAAAAATTAAATTAAAATCGAAGGTATCATATTTTTTGGGGAGGAAGATGTATGCTAAAATGTTGGATCTGGGAAAAAAATGCTAATAGACAAAAAATACTAAAAAAAACATAAATTAGGAGGGTTTAGGGCGGGGGAATGGGTGTGAAGTGGGGTGCGTGTCATTTAGATTTGATTCAGTGGTGTTGTGTAAAAAAAAACATGGTTGACAGGGAGAAGTTTGCAGTATAAAATTAGTATTGCGTTCGTAGAGTGCGTGTACTTGAATTTTAAAAGAAGGCAACTTGTATCAAGGGGTGATGGGTAGGGAGGGCAAAAGTTTTCTGGCATAATAGGGGCACTTACTTTAATAGTCGAGGGAAAATTGTTGGTGCGGGTAGAACTGCGAATCCTGGGTGTGTTGACGAGGTTTTTGCGAAGAAATTTGGGGGCAGGGGAGCTGGTTGGCGAGTGTGGCGGCATAAGGGGCGAAAATACATCTTACGACTTCGCAGGAGGGAACGGGTGAGTGTTTCAGCAGAATAGAGGACAACATGCGGGGAGGGGTGATCGAAGAGGCTTTGGGAGGATGGCTGGGCGCTAAAAGAGGCGGGGAGGGACTTTGCATGGATCGGCAAAAGGGTCGGCGAGGAGCGAGGGGTAGGGGAATATGCGTCGGCGTTTGAGGTTCTTGACACCGCTCCATCAAGTAAACAAAGGCCACCGCTGTCACCAATTAACAAAAGCCACCCTGTCGCCAAAGAAGCGAAACCCCGAGTTGGGGGCACCACTTCGCTAAATGTACGAGTGGCCACCGCAAGCCACCAGAATATGAGGACACGAAGATTGGACACCACGTCAACATGTGAGCAGAGAGAGATGGGCTTTTGGGGGGAGTGAAAAGGGGCTTATTGCTGGGTTTATTCTTGACGACAGATATGGACCCCCCAAGAGCCCCCCTGTCCCCCGGGGGGAGGACAGGGGTTGAGCTGGACCCTGTGTGGCTTGGCTGTCTGCTGTGTCTCTCTTGTGTGTCTCTGCCTTTGGACGTGTCCTTTTTTGCGGGGGTTTTCCCTTCGAGCATGTTTGTTCCTGTCGAAAAAAGAAAAACCGGGGACATCTGCGTCCTGCCCAAAAAGGGCTGCGTGCTTGGCGGAGGTGTGAAGGTACATCGGCTTGCTGTATTGTTGACTCCGCCTATTGGCGCGCCTCCCCCGTTTCCCCCCGCACTTACACATGCTTGTGTCTTAAGCCTCAAGCCCAAAAAGAATCGCATTCCCCGATCCTCCGCAGAACCGACCCACAGCACCCAAAAGGGCTGCCCATCCTTTGCCACTGGGGGCCGCCGGGTCCCCATTAAACTCCCACCTCATCTTTGCACCCAGCCATACCCGATGACTTGCTCCATTTTTCTATAGTGGGGGACCTCGGAGTGACATGTTTTGGTATTTCGTCGCTTGCTTTGCTACCCCTGGAGGGGAAGTACCTGTACAGACGCCCCGCAACCCCGGGGTTCGCGTAGTTTCCCGTTGGGTCACATAGGCCACAGCCCCGTCCCGTCATTGGCAGCGGCCCCCCCTTGTTCCCTGTGCTTTTTCCAGTGCTCGGTACTTAAGCCGAGCCCAAAAAAATCAATACCCGATCCTCCCCAGAATAAAACAGCGCAGCACCACAAGGGGCTGCCCAGTCCTTTGCCGATGGGGGGGCCGCCGGCCCCCATTGAACCCTACCTCTCTTCTGCACTAGCCATACCAATGCTTTCTCCATTTCTATAC
Organism: Penaeus monodon; assembly: GCF_015228065.2. Lineage (NCBI taxonomy): Eukaryota > Metazoa > Arthropoda > Malacostraca > Decapoda > Penaeidae > Penaeus > Penaeus monodon. The sequence goes on along the minus strand of NC_051395.1, from coordinate 39,991,831 downwards.
TGTCTCTCTATCACTAAATACATTTGGCAAAATTTTTTCCTTGTATCCATTTTTTAATCGTCTGAAGAGGAACTCGTGAAAGTTCGAAAATTTCATTTTTACTGTGGGTGTTTCCCTATTCATATATAATAATAATTTTTATATATATATATAATTATTATATTATAACACCCCCACTTATATCCTAACCCAAAATTCTAAGAAGGGCCCCCGGGGAAAGGGTTTTTTACGGTGTAGGGGCATATGACCTGGGGAAGGAGGTTCGCCAACTTTTACGATGGGGGGCTTAATTTGGTCGAACACTCGTCTCGGTGAATGTTGTGCAAGTAGGACATGCACAGCCCGGTGTCCTCCCTAAACCCGGTCGTCCCCTGACCCCTTTTCTTTTCCACCCCCCAAATTATATAAAACCCGCGAAAAAAACACACACACATATATATATTTATTTACTTATTCACAAATCATCACCACAACAAAAAATATCAAGTCCCTTAGTTTCCTTTTATTTCCCCGCCCTCCTCAAACCCAAAACCCTGTAAAGTCCTAGGCCGTACACCCAAAACCCGCGTAAAACTTCAAGCGACCATTTCTTACTTATCAACTCAAATCAAAAAACTTCGCAGAATCTACCCGTGCTCTTGAATCTGCAAAATAGAAGAGGGGGGCATTGGTCGAAGGGGGAAAAGGGAGTGAAGTCGTCCTTGGGGGCCTTTGTTTCGAAAAAAATGTGCAAACATAATGAAAAATGGATGTAGAGCATCCGGGAGAATAAGCGGTCTGCGTGCAACCCTTTGTTATCCACCACTCCTGGGAAAAAAGAAACAAACAGAAGGGGAGGAAAGGGGGGCCCAAAAGAAATAGAGCAGCTAAAGAACGAGTAAGGCTGTGAGTTTTCGTGAACAAAAAGGGTGGAGTAAAAGTTGCTGGGCACCCGGACAGAATCGGGTGGTTGCCCAGACAGACCAAAATCCCCCACTTCCCAAACTAAAACGCTCTCCCCAAAGAGGACCTTTCTGAGGCGATATTTTGTGGGTCGCCGCGGGGGCCCTCAAGGAAATTATCCGCCCTGTGCAGGAATGGGGTCCTCTATGAGCATAGTTGTGTCAGGGAAAGCTGTGACCCTCTAACACGGCACGTTTCCCCGAAAAAAGAAAAAGGGGGGAAAGGCGACGGGGGAGCCACCGTAAAAATCTTCCGTCTTTTCCCCCCCCCCCCCCTTATAGAATCGCTTAAAACCGTATAGAGCATAGGTGGGACTAAAAAACGGGATTGCCAATAGAGGGGAAAAAAAACACAAATCATTAAAGGACCCTCTACCGTGCCGTTTCCCCTGAGAAAGGGGGATTGGGGGGAAAAAGAAAACCCAAAGGAGGCCACCAATAACTAATCTTCCCCAAAAGCGAAAAAATTTTGAGTCGGGATCAGAGGCGCCCAAACTGTCCGTCGGAGCAAGAAAGCTGAAAAAGGAGGGGGATGGAAAGTGCAGACGACGGTGGGGAGTTGGGGCATGGCCGAGGGGTCCAAAAAGGGGGCCCTAAGCCTTACGCCCAGGGAAAACGGGATTGCCCGTGATCCCCCAAAAGGACTGGGAAGCTCGGAAAACTGAGACGAAAAAAGGCCCACTCTGGGCCTCAGCGGAATTCCAGCAGAAGGGCCCAAACGTTCTCAGACAGGCTGGGTGTGAAACGAAACCCAGGGAAAATTTTCCATAGTTCTGGAAGGCCGAGAAGATGGAGGGGAAAAGAAATATTATATTACGTGTTTATCTCTTCCCCCCTAACCCACAAAAAAGCGTTTTTTGGGAGAAAAACGCCAAAAAAGTAACAGGAAAATGAGCCCGTAATATTTCCGCCCGGGCAAAAAAATCAATATTTTTAAAAATCGAAAACATTTTCTGTTTCTGCCTCGCTGAATTTCCCTTCGTTTTTTGTGGGGCAACAGTTTTAAAGGGGAGTGCAAACCGGGAAAAAGGGGGGGGGGAAAAGAAACCCAAATTTTGGATTATTCTGCACGGCTGTTTATGCAAAGGGGTTTCTATCCTTGCTGCCCGGTTTTCATTCCTGCACGAGATTTTCAGGGCCCCGTTAAATTTACCCTTTGCAATACGCAAAACGAGTTGCACCAGCTTTGGGACCGTTCTTTTGCTTGGGCTTATGAAAAAATCCGGGTTTTGGCCCTTTAACTCAGGCAACAAAAACAGTCTACATGTTCCGAATGAAGGAGGGCCTTTCACTGCTTGTGCCCTTCCTTGCCTGGGCCTCCTAGCCACATTAAATTTTTCCTCAAGCGCCCATGCGGTTTTCCACAGCTCGACCACGAGTGGTAAAGTCACGGGCGGCTCCATGGGTTGCGGCTGGTGTGCTTGCCCTGGCCCCAACCTTGGGCTATCCTTAAAATTATGAACACTGAATCCCTGCCCCCCATTCTCTCTGGGTCATAAGGCGCGGAGGGGTGCTTTTAGCCATGCTTTTACAACATGGGTGCCGGTCAACATGCATGCCCTTTGTTTTCTTTACTCATTTTTTTGGGAGCAGTCTTACATGGTTTTCTAAAACCCTTGCCTTGGGATTGGAAAAATAAGGGAAAGGTTCTGTGTTCAGTCGGGGGATGCCCCGCCAAAAGTGCCGTGCCCCTAGCCGGGCCCAAGATTTTAACCCAACAACGGGGGTTTCTATAGGTTCCTGCCCCAATGACTGGGCTACCCAGCCATTCTGGAGTGTACTACACATGTGCTCTCGACAAGTTTGTCACTGTCGGCTTTTCTGCACTTAAAACCCTCACAATCACCTGCCGAGGAGCCTAATTCCGGGTTGTCAGAGAAAATGGATACACCATTTCCAAAATCCCCGGTTAAAAATTTTTTGTTTGCTTCTCCCCAAATCCCCATGAAGTGGATTGTGATATAAGTTGAAATTTAAAAATAAATAAAATTAAATTTGAAGTAAACTTTTACTCTGTTTATAAATTACGAAAATAAAATTAAAAAAAGTTTCACTTTTGTTAAAATATTGAAAAAATAAAATTTGCAAAAACAAGGGGGAAAAAGACTATATAAAAACTGTAAAAAAAATTACATCATTTAAAACCCTTTTGTAGAATTTTTTACTAACGAAAAAAATCCATTTTATGTTTTTTTATTGTCTATGATAAGAGACGGAAAAGTTTGATTATGGAAAAAAAAAAACGCAGGCGGGGACAGGATATGCGGGGATGAGAAATTCCCCCATGGGCATATTTCCGGGAAAGGTGTAAAGATCTTTACTTCTCGTGAGGTAAATTCGAAATTTTCAGACTAAAGCGTGAATAAAATTTGCAATTACACCTTTAAAAGGGAGCATCCATGGCTGGGAGAGAAAGGGGGAAAAATGTCCTTGTGGGAAGCAAGGACGGGGAGGTTGCAAAAAAATGATTGCTAGAATGGCTGTGGAAAAGCGGGGTGTCCACTAAAAGGGCGCCCACCATTAACGCAATGTCCCAGTATTACCAATTTTCATATCCAACAAGTGGGGCCACAGCGATCACTGAGGGTGTATTTTTTCCTGTATGGAGCCAGCACCTCCCCCTTTTATTTTTTTTAAGCGACTTTAAGTCACTTCATCTTTTTGGTATTACTTTTAATAAAATTCTTGGAAAAGATTTTTCTTTCAATTTAAAAAATGGCTGCCCCACAGTTTTATCTGTCTGTTCTTTCTAACCTTCAAACCCCTGGTATGAGGAGAAACCGAACCGCAGAAATGGGAAAGGGTAGAGGTATGATGCTCCTTAGTCCTTCCTGGGCAAAGGCTCCCAAGGAAAATCCTAAACCCAAAAATGGAAGAGCCACGAGCTTAGTTGTCGGTTGTGTCTGTCGGGCCCCAAGGACGCTTATTTACCTGTTTCAAACCCCAAAATTCTACACTTCCCATATTTTTCATAGGGAGAGAGCTATCAGATCAAGATTCATTTTGGGCTCAACATCCACCCTACAACTGCCAGCAATTTGCTACCCCCTATCGTTCTCACCCGACCTTCCCTTTATGTTTATTTGAATGACAGTATCCATGACAAGTGCGAGAGGGTGCTCTAACAGGTAGGTTATTTAAAATGGTTCCTGACATTTTTCTCATAGCGGGGCCTCAAATAGGCATTACTGCTAAAAATAGCTTTTTTGAGCTCTCTATGCTCTTCAATGTCGGTCACAGGGAGGCCTTTTTGGGTCCACAACAGAGGCACCCCTGGTGCGGGCCCAAAAAGCATGCGGTATTTGGGGTTTTCCCATTTGCAACCTTCAGGTGTATTTTACTTGCGTGGGGTTTCGCATTTTCATTTTTTAATACTTTTTATATAATAAAGGGAGGTACGCCGCAACCGCAAGGACTTTTACACGTTTTTTGCAATATAAAAATTTTAGATGGTTTTTTGATATAGGGTATCCAATACAATAGATTAGCATGAAAATAACCGGGGGTAAGGGATGCATATGCAACTCGAAAAAATTTTTTCCCCCTATTAAATTTCCTGCTTTAAAGCCGAAACCCGCCAAAAAGAGGGGCATTAACGTTGGTCATAATTGTGTAAGAACATCCCTCCTTCAAAATAAATTGCTTTTCCTCTCTTCCATGGACTCATGTGTCACTGATGCCTTTGATGGAAAAAAAATATACCTGGGGGCAGTGTATCATTGCCATAATAAAAACCCAATCTATTATATACTATATATGTTAAATATTTTATTATTTTTTAAAACACACACACACACACACACCCATATAATATTAAAATAATTTAAAAATATAATTTTATATGTGGTGTGTGTGTGTTGTTGTGTGGTGTTGTGTGTGGTGTGTGTGGTGTGTGGACACAAAAAAGGTTGGCTGGGATTACCCCTTGAAAACCCTTTTCCTAGAAAAGATTTTAATTTATAAAAAGTTTATTCTCTGTATTTTGTCCTCTTCTACAACAAAAAAAACATCTTCATAGGGGTTTTAAGATCCCCTTAGTTTTATGCTTCATAAGAGAGCCTTTACAACAGGGGTATGAAAGGGTTTTTTAAATTGTGGCCCTGCTCCACTCACAAAAATCTTCCAAAAAATACTGTCATGCATTTTTTGCTGGGTAAATAAAAAACAAAAAGGATATTAAAAAAGGGAGCGTGTTTTTTGCCCCCTTTTACATAGGGGATCTTTGGGACAATCAAATTCCAATGCTTGGGGGTTTTGGTTTAGATCTTAATCCTCTAGATGGCTGATTGGTGGTAAGCACCGCCCGGGGTGAGGCTTAAAGGAAAAAAATTTACACCCCATTTCCCACAGTCCCCCAAGATCTGTCATAATAGACAGCGACTGCTACGAACAAATGGAACTCATCTAGAGAATGGAGATGATGGTGCAGCAGGGGTATCATCCCAAAGATGAAGATCGAAAGAATGAAATTTTTGTTTTCCCCATCTGCAACATTATTGTGTATGATGCTTTACCTTCAATACAGGTATCTTTTTTAATCTAGTATTAATAGAAAACTTTGGGCCCACTATTACCCCTTTTCGTTTATGCATAAATGTAAAATATTTAACACATTGGGCTTACAGACCAATAGGTTAATGTTAGGTGGAGCATATCATGGCCTCCACCCCCAGAGTTGCGTTAAAAAGACCGAAAAACTCTTGACTGAAAGCCTTATGTACATATTCGCCAGACTAAAATATTTTTTTTTGTTCTAGAGTACGACAGCACAGAGGCCACTGTACTGTATTTTATAATGATTGTAGTTTTACTTTTACCTACACCGGGGCCGGATTATGATTTTTTGGGGGGCCCCTAGGCTAATAAAATTTATGGGCCCTCAGAGGGCCCGTCTTAAAATTTTTTCTTGTGATATTTTTTTAAAAACATTTACATGTTTAAAGTAAACTTTTTGCAAATTTTTTAAAATAAACTAATAGCTTCTTTTTTTTGCAATAAAAAGTTTTCTTTAAATACCACTTTTTTACTATATTTAAACAAAACCCCGATTTTTTTATAACCAAAATTATAACAATAAATAATAAAAATAAATATGACTTTGTCATTTGATACCCTTTTTCTTTTATGAACTTTTAGAAGTTAAACTCTAAAAAATTAAATACGGGTTTAAAGATTTCAAAAATTTTAAAATTCTAAACATAATAAAACTGTTATCTACTTGAAACACAATGAACAAACTAAAACATTTGTTTCCTTCTTTGTTTCCCTGAATCTTCAGTAATTTACAAATGACCTCTCGAAATTTTTGCCCCCTTCGACACACATTAAAACTGAGTGAAGTTTTTTTTTTTTTTGAGAGAGGAAACAAAGTGGTTTTTTATCCGCTTTAACTAAAAAACTTCGCTCACCAACAGTTGTTACCATCAAACTGAGGAACAGTCTCAAACTGATTCAACATTTGGGAAAGCAGACTGAACTTTGTCTTCAAAGAAACATTTTAAGGTTTTATGACTAAATTTTTTTTGTTCAATTTTTTTTTTTCACAAAAGGTGAAATGCCTTAATTCGGCTAAAAATGTCTATCCACATCTTGGGGGTTTGTTAAAAAAAAGTTTTTTAAAACCCCCCTTTGAACGTTTCCTCTAAATTTCTAATCAGTAAGGAAATGAAAAATTTTGGGCAATAAATGTGTACACCTCTGCTTTTTTGAAGTTTGTTCCCAAGATGGGTTTGAAGATTTCATTGAAATGTTTTTGGGAGAAAGTTGTCTTTGGTCTGCAGGATCAGAAAGTTTCAAAAATGTCTTTTTCTTTTTTTCTTGCCTTTAGATTACTTCTGTAGTCACATTGGAAAGATTTTTTTCTTCATTTTCAATATTTCCAAAATCTTTTTCTTAAAATATTAATAATGCTGACAGAGAAAAAAGAATGGCCAGGGTTCCAAAAAAATCTCAGGATCCCCCGCAAAAATTTGTTAACTCTGTAAATTTTGATAAAATGCGTTTTAAAAATGAAATTTTTTAGCTTTAAACGGGTTTCCCCCTTTTTTTCGTTTATTTGACCCAAATTTAGCAAGGGCCTCTTCAATTTACTCAAAGTTTTTTTTAACTGCAGGAAAACCCCGGTTTCATGGCTCCCCCGATTCGACAACGTTTTTTGGGAAATGAAGCTCCCGGTTCTAAAAACATTAATTTCTGCCCATCCTTTGGTTTTAGTGAAAAAAATTATAAATTTTTTTGGGTATGCCGAAAAAATAACCCTTTTAAAACGCAATCTGCTGCAGCCACCTATCAGATTGAGCAAAAGACCGGGACTGGAAAAAAAATTGCATATTTGTTTTGTTGAGATGGGAGTATTTTATTTGCCGCTCATGTTAGCGGGTTTTTCGTATGTTTTCCCTACATTTGAGAAGTCAAGCAAAATTTATTCACTAAATAATCAAAAACCAAATTAGCCATAAAAAAACTAGTGTGCTCTTGCAATTTTAAGAAGTTATAAATCTTTCAACTGGAACTCCTGTTTTAGGGAAACATACTCAAAAATTTGGTCAATTGGTCCCTTGAGAAAGATTGGGATAGAAACTACCCTGCTTGCTTTTTTTCATCCAAAAAAGATTGCAACACGTATTTTCCCCCTCCAAAATTAAATCATCGCATATGGTTTTTTTAGAGATATGAAATTTAACCGTGCCCCTTTTTACCATGTTTTCTATGTGTTGGATAAAAAAGGTCAAATTTGGCAATCAGTTCTAACAATCCTAAGTAGTTTTCCCTTGTTGGGGGGTCCCCAAATTTTATTGTCCCCCTAAAAGCAATCCACGTTCACTTAAAGTTTTGATCACTTCTACCCAAAATTTTGAAGTTTTGCTTCCAAACACTTTTCAGCTTTATTGTCAGAGAGTTTTTAATCTAAATTTGTGAAAGCTTTTTCAAAAAAGTGAGTAGTGAGTTCTGGCCCATTGAGTTTTCATGAGATTGGATTAAGTTTGTTTTTTCCAATCAGAAAACCATGTGTTCCCAAAGCCCACTTGAAGAAGAAAATTACAGCAAAAAAAAAAACCCCCTGTTGGGGGAAAATAATCAGCCATTCTCTTTGAATTTTTCTCCACGGGCTTTTCTTCCTTGGAAGATGCCTTTAGAAAAATTTTTTTTTGATTTTTAAGTGCGCTTTGTTTTTTCAAAATTGCCCTTTCCCAATCGACAATCAGAAGGACCTTTGTCAATCCAAAAGCCCTGTCTTCATCTGACGAGTTCCTTTCAAAAGATCTTACTGCTTATTTTCAGTTTCTTTTTGCTCTTCATTTTATCATTTGGAAATGCCCTCATTTCGATTTCCACATGAGGATTTATGGATGGAGAAAACTGTGATATTTTTTTCTACTCGCAAACTGACTCAGACTCTAATTCTGTCACCTTGCTTCACCTTTTTTTGAGTTCAGTTGTTTTCTTTTTGGGGTGCAAAAATCTTGTTCGGGAGCATCCTTTTCCCTTGAAAGTTTGTATTTGAATTTATCTAATTTGGGAATCTGATAAAGCGCTGTTAAATTTTGCTGTTTTTTTTCCCTTTTTTGTAATCCCTCTAAACCCGCTTCAAAATTTAAAATTTGGGACTAGATAAAAACTGAAAAAAAAACGATATTTGTTAAAATACATGTTGAAGTAGAATTTCTTTACATTGTATACCAAAAAAAGTGAGCAAAAACAAATATAAGCTACATTCACAAAAAAATGTTTAGCAAGATTATAAACGAACATGGAGGGGGGCCCTGTTTTTACAGTTTGGGCCCCAAAAGGGGGGCCCCCTGATTAAAATAACCTGCAACCGGGCCCTTTATTTCAAATAAGGGGTCAAAAACAGGGGCCACTTTTTTAGGGTTTTCAGACCCCCTGGGCCTCCTTTTGTAAATTTAAAATTTTTATTTGAATTAAATGAATATTAGCAATGCAAAAATTAAAAAAAAAAAAATCTCATTAAAAAAAAAAATTAAATTTTTTGAAAATCTTTTAGCAGGGCCCCTAAAGTTTGGGGGCCCCCCAAGCTTGGGGGCCCTGGGCTAAAACCATACTACCTACAGGATTCCATATAGCCTAGAAACCAATTTGTCTTGTTTTAATTTTTACCACCCTAGATAAAGTCGAATATAACCCGGGTTAAAATTACCGGAGGACACATGAATGGAGAAAAATTACACTGCCTCTTGTAAAAGATAAAAAATAAGTCTCCATACATGTTTACCTTGCGGACCAAACAAATTTTGACGCCTAACTCATTCTGCGATTGGCAAGTATCCATGTATTACTACGCCTTGGAGAAGTATTTTTAGTTTTGGGGCCACTTTTTCCCAATTCATATATTTAAAGCATTCTTTTACTTTTTTTTCATGTTTTACGTATTTTGGTAAATTTTACACTTTTTTTAAAAAAACCTTTTGCGTAGGTGTTTTTCCCCGGGGGATTTTAAAAGGCCGTGCAACGCCTTACGTCAAATGCCATGAGAAAAAGTTTCATTTTAAGTGCTGCGTCGTTGGGTCTTTTTAAAACCATATTGCGGATATCAGACAAAGGACATTATCTCTATCACAGCCTGTATTGGAACCCTCAAAGGCCCAAATGCCGAAAAAAGTGATTTAAAAAACCAAACATTTTGGGCCATACAAATAAAAGAAAAACATTTTGCTTTTTAAAGGTATGTGGTTTTACCCCGGGGGTCCAGGGGGCCCCCTGCAAGGGGGTATATATTCCCGGGTGATCCCGGGGGAGAGCCTCCCGCCTAGGGATATTAATCGTATTTTATAAAACCAAGGTTTAAAGGGTTTGGTTGGTTTATTGGTTAGGATGCATTGAACGATTACCATGGGGATGTGGATTATGTGAAACCCCGTAGATTTTTACCGAACGTCCCCCCCCCGAAAATTGGGGGGATTCCTTAGAATTTAAATGTCGTTTTAATAGTTTTTGTGCTTTTTTAATTCGTTCTTTTGAACAAGGGCCGGGGTTTTCGAAAAACGACTTTTTAATTTTTCATAAATCACTTTGTTCGTTTCTGCGGGTTCCTATTAAACCCGGGTTCATCCAAAACCCCCCCCCCCTTAACCCCCCGGTTTCCCCAGTACCCCCCAAACATCGGGGGTAAGGAAAAATTTAAAAAATATCTCGGTAACAATTACCTAACCCCAAATATATTCCTGCGTAAATGTTTTTTTATTCCACTCTCTCGGGCGGCTCGTGTTTGTTAAAAGAATTACTCCAATTTTACGATGATTTCCCTTTTTTCGAAAATTTCATTTTATTTCATTTTATACCAATTGTTATTTAAACAACAAAATACTTTATATTCTGAGGGTATTTATTTGTAAAAGAAAATTCTTTGTCTTCTGACGAGTCCATTTTTCCCCTTAGAGACTACGAAGAGGTAGACCCTTTTTTCATCTACTTCAGGTCACCGGAATTCAGTAGGGTTTTTAACCCGGGAATTGGGAAAAATCTACCAAAGATAAACCCCCATAAAACAGTTTCGACACAGTTAGTACTGAATGCGGCGCAAGTGCCACCCAGCCCCCTGGCCTCTCCTGACTGTGCTGACCCAGCACAGAGCACAATGGTGCCCTTTTTTAAAGGCCTTAGATTTTTCACCCCTTTTGTTCCCAAGACAAAGTTTTATAGTGCCTTGCAAAAAAAATAAAGGCTATGTCACCAAGGATAAAAACCACACTCTGTAGCTTCAATGGAATCTGGGGTTCCCCCAAAAACATTCCATCTACCATAAAACCTGTGATAGCGGTCTTACTATATCAGGATTTCCCCTAAAATACCATTCCCCCTCCCACCATAATTGGCGTTGCATTACTTTTGTTGCTCTCTGTGCTGACAGTTACTTTTATATTCTTTTAGACTTATTGTAGATTAAATTTTAATAATCAAAATAGAAAAATATATCCAGAAACTCTTTTTATGAAGGTATTAAAAAAAAGGGGAAAGGGGAAAATTTTCAGGTCTTTAAACTTTCAAGAAAAAAATTCTCACGATAAAAAAATGAAAATTGAGGCACAGGAAACTAATAAAACCTAACATACAACTAAGCGGGCACTGAAATTTTATGAAAAATGAATGGAAAAAAATATTTAAACCCTTTTATGAAGGGTTAGAAAAATAAGAAAGGGGAAATGTGTAAAAAAAAAAAAAAAATAATAATATAATAGGCGTCACATCAATTCGGTTTGGAATTCGCGCCAGTCTAGGAAAGTCCTTTTTTACTCAAGGAAAAGAGCCGGTTATGGCTGGGTTTGTCCATTCTTATTCTTTTTTCTTTTTGAGTTTTTGCTAAGTTTTGCTTGTCCGGGCCTTTCATACATATGGTCGGCTGGTCAGCTATTTAGTTTTTTTTTGTTCTCGACCCTATGCTTACCGTGGGGGTGGGATTCCCCAGCAGGCGCTCCTGCCCCCATGGGAAAAGCATAGGGTTATCCTTTACCACTCAGCGGGTTTTTTTTTGTGGGCAGCCCTTGTCTCAGAAATTGTGTGTGCCCCAAAATTTTTGGTTAGTAATGTTCGGCTTAGTGGCGTTCTTTCGCCACGCAAAGGTTAAACACCTTTGTACATGGTAAATTTTTTATGACTGCCAGCAAAATGGTAACCTAGTCTGATTCTTGAAATTGACTTCGGTCCCCTCTTTGTTTGTTTCAAAAGGGGGCCGGGGCTCATAGTTTTTGGGTCTGAGTACCTCTGGCGAGGGGGGGATCTCGTTTTCTCTTTGTGAGACTGCGGGGGAAAGACAAGTGTGGTATTCACTTCTGCCTTAAAGATTTTTGGCCCGGGTTTTTATGTCAGGGGATTTGGGGGCATACCCTTGCCAATGTCAGCTATCTTCAGAAAGCTCTTTCCCCTCCAATGTCTATGTGGCTAGAGATCCTGTTTATGTTTATTTTTTACCTTGAGCAAAATTCTCTGGCTATGGTGGGACTGGTCAGGAGGTAGATTTTGTCTTTGGGTGAGCTTTGCTATAGACAGTCAGGGCTGCCCTGGAGTCTTAGTAGACCTGTGCCTTTCCCTCAGGGACGCATGGGCGGGGTCCTATGATCGAAACGCCTCTCCCTGAGCTCATTAAATAATGGCCGAGCTTTAGGATAGTCTGTGGGTACTTGTTTTTGGCACGATAAGTCTGGCTTAAAGGGATTCCATTTTTTGCTTTGTGGGTTATTGTTCTAAGACAGGGGGCCAAGCTATGAAAGGTTTTCCCGTTGCCCTTGTCTGTTTTCCTCTTGAATTTGCTTGGGGCATTCAGGCGGGGGCCACTCCATGAGGGTAGTAACTTCCCTAATGGTATTTTTGCAGTCTCATAAACACACCATCAAATTTTCCTCCCCCAGACCGCAGTGGCCAGGATAGTCTAACCCCCCCTCTTTGCAAGCGTTGGCATTTGGGCTGTTGAGAAGAGCGATCTGGGGGGAAACCCTAAGAGTTGGCATGTGATACCCCTGCCGACCCAGTGCCCTGAGGGAGCCGGGATGGGGTGGTGTGCATTGTAGTCCCCCCCCTATATCACTGGGTTTTGTGCTGCAGTAGCGCAGACCGGGTGATGTCAAACCCCAAGCCTGGCCTGCGAACACTTGTACGCTTGGGGGCCCCCAGCCAGGTGAATCTCAATGGCAAGATTCAACACCCTCCCCAGTACGATGCATTGGATATTGCGGGAGGGATTTTGCTCTGCCCAGGATGATCAAGCCCTTTTCCAGCTATGCTTGGAAGCATGCAGGAGATCCCCTAAAAACTGAACAGTCCCCTCTTTTAAAAGTTCCTGGAGCAGACAATGTAATTTTCCCTTAATGCACTATTGCAGGAGGATGGATTTTTTGTATTAAAATTTAAAGTGTTCCATTGTGATCTTGATTGGGTCTTTTTATTTGTGATAGTTCATCAGAGATGTTTTTATATTCGCCTTCAGACCCATTTGTGTCTGTCAACTCCTTTGTAAAGGGCCCGCTGGGGGAGGGAATTCGTCTGTTGTCGGGCCCTACCCATGGGTCCACGGGGGAGGGGAGAGTTTTTGGTACTCTGATTTAGTGATAAGGAAAGTCCGTATGCAAAGCTTACCTGCCGGGGCATGCTAAAGAGGGGAGCACGGCTGTGTCGAGTAATGCCGCTCGCTCACATTTTCAGCGGGTGCTACTCAGCTAAACCCTAGTCCTTCCCTGCCGGGTCCCCAAACCACAGCAGTAACCCCCAGGCGCTAACTTTTGTGGGGTTTGGTTTTTCTGACTTAGGTTTTTGTCTGTGTATCTTTTCTTTTTTTGCGACTTTACCTGAGTAAGGTCATTGTTCTTGGACTGGCTGCACAGATTTTAGCCTGTTTTGGGTCGCCTGTGAGGGCAGGGCCAGGGTTGGGTGGGAGGGGAGTCTCGTCCCGGGGGAGGTAGGGCACTTTTGGGTCTGTTTAGCTTCCTCCTTTTCAGGACTGCAACTCTGGGTCATTGCCGTCATGGCGACCGTGATGCTTTTCCGCCTCCTCACTGGTCTTCCCCAAAACTGTTTTTACTGCGTGACTACGCATCGCAGGAGAGTATATCTTCCTCATCAAAAAAGGGGAAATTTTCGTCTCTTGGGGGGGTTTTTGAGTGTTCTTTAACCCCTTTTTTCTGGGTTTTTTTTTCTGCATTTTTGAAATGGGGGGAAAATTCTTTTTTTTGGGATACTTCTTGTCCTGGCAGAGCAAACCAGGTCCCGGCTGGACTTCCTTCTGGGGCCCTTTAAGGTTTCCCCCGGTGTTGGGGCCTTGCTGCACACACCCAAATTTGGCTGCCTTCAGCTAGCCTATGGGGACCATATATTTGGGGGACTTAAAGCACCGAAGTGGTTGGTACACATTTTTTAGGTGAAAAGGAGCCCAGTTGCCTATATCAGGGGGGTGATTTAGGCTCCTTTCAAGGCCACCCGGATTGCGTGGGGTTGGGTTTTTCCCTTTCGACATTTGGGAGGCGTCCCCGACAAAAATTTGGGGGTGATGTGATACATCCACATCATTTATATGGAAGCCAATTTGTACCCTCTTGACCTCTTATCTCGGGGTTCAGTGGCGACACACTTTCCTCCCATCATTAAACTCCTTTATTTCCCGAAAAAAATTTAGGAACTTGGTCTTTTGGGGATGTAATCTGGCCCCGGTCTTGGCAAAACCCGATTGACAACCCGATTTTTTTGCTGATCTCCCAAAGCTCTCACCAGTTAGTAGGCATTTTCGAACCCTTTAGGTTTTGATGAACCTAAATGTGGGAAAAGCCTAGGGGGTCCAGACTTTTTAAATTGTCTCCTGCCTGGGTCATTTCGGACCACCCTTTTTGGGTTAAATTCTGGGGCCGGGTCGTGGGGGGCAGCAGCGTTTTGGGTGGTTAGCTTGTGCTCCCGCTCGATCGGGAGGGGGAAAGTGAGGGTTACTCAAGGTCTTCCTGATTTGTGTGCTGGCCCGGAGATGCCAACATGGAGTCCCTTGTGGGCAATCTCAGGACAACTAATTTTGTCTGATGTCATGTGCTTTTTGCAGCAGGGCTGATAGAGTCAACCTGTGCTTTGCATTTTCTCTTGCCACTAGAAGCCATGTTGGCTTTAGAGTGATGCCGTAATCTGGGCCTTTTGGGGTTTTCAAAATTTTTAAATCTCTTTTTTTGGGGGGTTTGAAATTTTGCCATAAAAAATAAGCAGTTATTTTATCCTCTTTTTGGACAAAACACCCCACCCAGCCAACAAGAGGAAGCTTTTTGTTAGAACAATGTCTAACAGCCAATGGCCGTTTACCGCCACTCACGGGGCCAGTTTGAGTGCCCTATGACACTGACTGCTTGACCCCAGCCTCTCAAAGGAACCACCCCTGATCTGACCGGCAGAGATCAACCCCGTCTTCTGGAAAAGGGCCAAAGGGGTATTTGCACCCGCAGGGAATGCTCAGCACTGCATTGTTTAAACCCCAGGATCCCGTCTCCACGCGCACAGGGATCCACACCGGCAAAAAACATGGGTAAATGTGAACCCGGGGGGGAGACCAGAGGGGATCCCTTCCACCTACAAGATGGGGATCATTTTTGGGAACCCCTTTTTTCCTCTCTCTCTTTATGAAACAGCCCCTCAAAGGCTGTATCACCTCAGAGAGGAACTCTAGCCGCACCTCGAAGGGAGGTTCCATGGCAGGACTGAGTGACCACTTTGCTTGGGAAAAACAAAATTTGGAAAAAAGAGTGGGATTTGGGGATAGGGGGGAAAGGGTAAAGGGGGGGAGGAAAAAAGAATTTTAGGAAAAGAAAAAGGAGCCGGGGCTTAAACCAAACCTGCAGGTAAAGCTTGGGGGAATAGTTTAGTGGGTTCTTTTAAAGGAGGAAAAGGGGGGGGGGGGGCCCAGTGCCCTCTTAAAAGTTGTGTTTTGGTGCGGGTGTCCTCGAGGGGGGGGTTCCCCTCCACCACACAAGGCTGTGCAGGAGGGCGGTGAGCCAACTCTCGGTGCATAAGGTACGAGTATCTACGACCTTGAGCACATGCCAGCACTAGAGATCGTGCGCTTGCGACGTTCTCGTGGTAAGTGGGTCAGGGCGGCATGGAGGTTGGGATAATAGTTATCAGTTTAGGCGCCACCTGCGGTGTGCTCTTGGCATGGTCTCTCGGACTGTGACTGTGGCTATCCCTCGGCTAACCTATACTGTTGAAGCAGGTTGAAGCAAGGAGGTGGTCACTAATCAGGGACTGGCCATTCCCGTCTGTGTCAACAGAAGGTTCCCCTTCGTCAGGATGTAGGGCTGTGGCAAAGGGGAGGTTAAACTTTAATAGGATACTAGAAGGTCACAAAACCAAAAGAAACAACAAACTACGTTAAGAAACAGAACGAGAGTACACAAAACAAAAACTGAGCAAAACAAGGGATATAGGAAAGGTAAAGGTGAAAATGAAGGAAGTGGCTTCAAAGGATACAGTCAAGCCTAAAAAACTGAATGCACTTCTTCATCCCATGCCAAAGAAAAAAGATTATGGCCTAATCCCGGTCTCCGGCCAGAATGAAAGATGGTGTTGAGTCTATCCAGCCAGTCGGTATGCCAAGCACGGAGTGTGTTGGTCTGTTTACAGACCAACCTATGCCACTCGATGTTCAGAGGAAGCAGAGAAGCTTCCTCCTGGAGTTCAGATGTTGTAATAAATTGATCCCAATTTACTATATAGATCCATCTGAGTGCTTTATTCTGAACAAGCTGGAGTTTGCACTTGTTAGTGTATGCTGTTTGTATGAGTGCAAGTGGTGATGAGTGTTTTGTAAAGATGCAGCTTTGTGTGGGGTGCCGCACTTTTAAATCGATAAAGCGAATGTAAGTTTTTCTAGCCAAAGCGGCCTTTGAATTGATATGCAGGTGAAATCGAAAATAGATATCAAAGGTTAAACCAAAGACGGTACAACAGGATCTGACTTGGAGAGGTGCTTGTAGCCTGTCGAAAGTGTTGAGGTAAATGTTGTTGTCACGTTAGTCTTGATACGCCATTTATGCTCCCATCTTGAGACAGTGTCCAGTTCGTCATTAATGTGCTGAACAACACCTGAAAGCGTATTGTGTCGAGCTAAGTGCATACAGTCGTCAGCATAGAGGATAGTGAGTGTGTGTCTGGGGTCTGGAAGGTCGTTTGTGTATAGTGTATAGAGTGTTGGGATGAGTATGCTGCCCTGAGGTACTCCAGTGGTGAAATGGTGCCTGAAACTTTGTTTAAGAATCTTAAATTTTAAAACTGCGATCATTAAGAAAAATGCAGACAACTTTTTGATCAAAAGGGGGGAAGTTCAATTTAGTGCACAGTTTGTACTTGAGGCCAACATGCCAAGACCGGTCTAAAGCTCGCTCAACATCTTTTGTGCAGTTTCTTTTAGGTTTCGTTTGGTGGTGGTTGCAAAACGAGGTGTCTTTGTGTAGAGCATGAGGCTTGGGTTATGTTTGACCTCAGTTCTGTGGTTGTGATTTTTGGCTATTCAGGGTGTATAAATTGCGTCTGGTTCGGGAAAATGGACGCCTCTGGGACAACAATTCTTTTGGA
>NC_051395.1:39967219-39972219 GCF_015228065.2 Penaeus monodon | reverse complement strand
TATATATATAATTTGTTTCCTGTAGTGCCTGATCACGCACGCACGGACACACGCACGCACATACATACACGCACACACACACGTGCACACACCACAGGCGCACACACCACACAGGCACACACACACACACGCCACACACACACATGGTGTCTCCAACTGTGTGGGGTGTGTGTGTGTGTGTACGTGTGTGTGTGTGAGCGTGTGTGTGTGTGTGTGTGTGTGCGCGCGTGTGTGTGGTGCGCGCGTGTGTGTGTGTGCACGTGTGTGTGTGTGTGTGCACGTGTGTGTGGGGCGTGTATGTATGTTGCGTGTGTGTGCGTGCGTGCGTGATCAGGGACTACAGGAAACAAATATCATCGTCACTGGGGCAACATTATGCGACTCAAACCTTTCAACCTTGAGGATGCGATGTTTCTACAAAACTTGTTAATGAACACCGGGCAGCGGCATTTACTTGTCAAGCCTGTACAGGAAAACCTATTTCCCCGGACTGATTAAAACATAGTACTTGGACCGGCAGGGACTTGTAGGGCCGTATGTCCAAACACGGGAAGTAACGGAAGACAGAGCTTTGTTATCTCCCGAAGCCACACCTTTAAAAGTGGTGCTACTTGGATACCAAAGACAAACTTAACTGAAATATCGGAGACTACGAGATTCTAACGTCTGCCAATCTATTGAATAGCTCTGAATTAAGCTGGAGAGTGCGGCTGAGCCTCCAGCAGCGGCGGCGCCACAACCAAGACAACTCGGAGCAAGAGCAAGGTCTTTAGAATGGAGGTGACCCAGAAAAGTAAGTTGGAGACACCATGAATGCGAGTGTAGTTGTATCTGTGAATACGTAAAGGTGAGAAACAGTGGCCATACCTCCTATCTGGTCGTAAAGCGACCACAGCTTTCGACTTTGTCATGAACTTGATGCTCTTCTTCCTTAACAGTCATTCATTGTTGGTTAGTGAAATAGAATGTACAGAGGATAATATTTTAAATGAATTAGCAGTAGCACATACCCTTCAATAAATGAGACCATATGTTCATACCAGACTGAAATTCAGCAATATTTTTTGCATGCAGAAGTAACTTTGGCATACTTTCTCTCAAGGTAGTGGCTTACTGTAGGACTGCATAAAACAAAGCAAAAGCCAATGTTTCTGACAGTAGCAATGCCCAAACTTATGTTTCTGACAAGGGAATGGTTAAAGTTGATCTTACTTTGACAGTGCTGTACTAGGAACCCTATGAGCTCTTAGTGTGAGAGCACCAAGTGTACCTAGTCTGTGAGTGTCACGTTCGGCAATCTTTTTTCATTATTTCTGGTGTTACCCTTTTTGTTTGCATATTATTTCTTGCACTGACAACTGCAGCTTTTTGTTTTCTGCAAGAATATCATATGCAAGTCTGTTCCATAAAGTTTAAACTGGAGGTGTTGGTTAATCTTTACAATATGGATGCACAAAGCTAGGACTAATTGAAGATGATATTCTTATAGAGGACAGAAAGTTGCAGTCATTGGTACAAGAAAGAATCTGCAGCCATGAATGGTAATGCTGCAAATAAAGGAAAAAATTGTGGAAAGCACTGCTCACAGCCTGTCCACTTGGTGCTCTTGAGTTTCAGCTCTATCGTTCTGCGAATACCAAGATGAAGACACTGTTTGTTTGGTGTTGTGTACACATAAGACATGGCACCTCAGTTAGTGCTCTTTGACCTTGGTGTCTAATACATTTATTTGTTTTAACCATTAACCATTGGCACCTCTATTGCCAGAATGTATATGAGGGAGCTTTGATAGGTCTTGTGGTAGGCCAATATTCATGAAGGCCAGGGTGAAAGCTTGAATCTGTGTGTGTGTCCTTTTAATATTAGACTCTACTGTTATCCTCTAGTAATGATTGGTTATTTTAGAGGTGATATTGTCTTCAAAGTTACTGGTTTTTGCTGTCACCCAACTTTCGCAAAAAAAAAGAAAAAAAAAAATCATAATGACAACTTAAAAATTTAGATGTCTAATGCTTTGGAGCCATCATATGTGCACAAACATCAAGTAAAGTTGAAGATGGAATTAATAGTGTGTTGCCATGATTCATTGGAAACAAGTTAAAACTACACCTTCATTATGCTATTGAAACTCATTTATCCTGTTGTCAACAAACATAGCTCTGGTGTTTCCATTAGTTATGATTTGCTGAAGAAGAGGTATGAAAGACAGTAGCGGCACAGGCTTTAAGGCCCCAGCCTGGAAAGAGCCCAAAAACATTTAGAATGCAATAATGTGTTAGGAACATCTCCTGTATACACTGAAGGTATTCCTGAACCTAAGACTATATAAAGCCAGCCTTCACTGTGATCACCATACCACCAGAAGAGATGAAATAAAAGACCTACTAAAGAGGTTAGAAAAGACTAAAACAGACGGACCAGATGAATTTCTAACTGGGTTCTGAGGGAATGTGCTGAAGAACTATGTACTCCATTCTTGTTAATATTCCAAAATTCAGTGAGACAAACAAAACCCTCCAAATTATTGACCAATTTTGGTAATTAGTGTAGTATGCAAGCTGTTAGAAAGGATAATTAGGAAACAGTGGATTGAAGTACTTGGTAAACATAATATAATATCACAGACAATTTTTTGTTTGTTTGTTTAGTACATTTCATCGGTGTCTCATAGAAGACTATTATGGAAATTAGAACACCTGTGTGGGGTAAACGCAAACACCTAAATGGGTAGAAGACTTTCTTCATGAAAGACAGATGAGTACCATAAATAGAGGGAAGTACTTTACATAATGATGATTAACTAGTGGAGTACCTCAAGGATCGGTCTTGGCGATGATTATGTTGACTAATTTCATCTATGATTTAGGGTCAAATATAAGTCAAGGTAATCTGAATATGTTTGCAGAGTATGGGAAATTACAAAAAAGAATTATAGATGATGTCGCATGCCAATACCGCCAAAATGACAATGAGGAATTGTTCATGTGGTTTTGTACTTGGCAAATGGAATTCAGCACCAATTAATGCCATGTAATCAAGTCTGGAGAAAGTAAAAATCATCCACTTTACCATTACATATTAGGAGATGCAGTAATAAACCCATTAGATAGGGAAAAAGACCTTGAAATAATCATAAACAGGAACCTAAGCCCAAATAATCATATAAATGAAAATGTCCATGAAATGCTAGGGCTGATTGCCCTAGAGAACATTTGTGTATGTGGACAAAGATATGTTAAAGAAGAACATTACGTCCACACTTAAAAAAGATGTAGATAAACTGGAAAGAATTTAAAAAGCAGCTACAAAATGGGCACCCACTCTAAGAGATATGAGCTACAAAGATAGACTACAGAAAATAGGACTTACTACTTTAGAAGAAAGAAGGAAAAGGGGTGACATGATTATGATGTTCAACTATGTTAAAGAAAAGTGAGATCAAATAAAGGTGACTTTATAATTTTGAACACAAGAAAGACAGAGGACAGTAAAAAGTTTTAAAGTAAAAAGGGTGAGAAAGATGTCAGGTTTCCCAAACAGAAACTTGGAAACATGGACCAGTCTTCCAAATAATGTGTGTGCCAAAATGTGCATCAATTTAATAAGTTATATGATAATTCAAATATAGCAGATCGGACCACCTGAGCTTACCTCTTCTCCCATACTGAAACAACTAGGCAACAACTAGGTAAACAAATGCACGCACGCACGAACGGACGCATGCACACATGCACGCACGCACGCACGCACACACTCACACACGCACATACTTTTTTTCAAATCAGCAGCCCACATTCTCAGGGGATAATCCCTTTATGTTGTCGTATAGAGTAAGCTGTAAAGGGTAACAATCAGACTTCCAGACTTGGCTCAGTCAGTCATTATATTTTTTTTTGTTATTAAATATAAAAAAAACAACATACTTCAAAATTATGGCAGTAACAGTAATTGCAGTAATAATGATGATAAAGATTGTGGTAATTATAATTAGAAAAAGTATACTGCTTGTAATCAATTCTATATTTGTTTTCTACATAGACTTTTAATATAATATATAATATATATATATATATATATATATATATAATATTTTATTAAAGTCTATGTAGAAAACAAATATAGAATTGATTACAAGCAGTATACTTTTTCTAATTATAATTATCACAATCTTTATCATCATTATTACTGCAATTACTGTTACTGCCATAATTTTGAAGTATGTTGTTTTTTTTATATTTAATAAAAAAAAAAATATAATGACTGACTGAGCCAAGTCTGGAAGTCTGATTGTTACCCTTCACAGCTTACTCTATACGACAACATAAAGGGATTATCCCCTTGAGAAATGTAGCTGTCTGATTTGAAAAAAAGTATGTGCGTGTGAGTGTGTGCGTGCGTGCGTGCGTGCATGTGTGCATGCGTCCGTTCGTGCGTGCGTGCATTTGTTTACCTAGTTGTTGCCTAGTTGTTTCAGTATGGGAGAAGAGGTAAGCTCAGGTGGTCCGGTCTGCTATATTTGAATTATCATATAACTTTTAAATTGATGCAGATTTTTGGCACACACATTATTTGGAAGACTGGTCCATGTTTCCAAGTTTCTGTTTGGGAAACCTGACATCTTTCTCACCCCTTTTTACTTTCAACTTTTTACTGTCCTCTCGTCTTTCTTGTGTTCAAAATTATAAAGTCACCTTTATTTGATCTCACTTTTCTTTAACATAGTTGAACATCATAATCATGTCACCCCTTTTCCTTCTTTCTTCTAAAGTAGTAAGTCCTATTTTCTGTAGTCTATCTTTGTAGCTCATATCTCTTAGAGTGGGTGCCCATTTTGTAGCTGCTTTTTAAATTCTTTCCAGTTTATCTATATCTTTTTTAAGTGTGGACGTAATGTTCTTCTTTAACATATCTTTGTCCACATACACAAATGTTCTCTAGGGCAATCAGCCCTAGCATTTCATGGACATTTTCATTTATATGATTATTTGGGCTTAGGTTCC
>NC_051395.1:39932219-39959719 GCF_015228065.2 Penaeus monodon | reverse complement strand
ACAATTTATACATCCCTGAATACGCCACAACATCACAAACCACAGCAACTGAGGTGACAAACACTAACCCAGAGCCTCATTGCTCTACACAAAGACACCTCGTTTTGCAACCACCACCAAAACGAAACCTAAAAGAAACTGCACAAAAGATGTTGAGCGAGCTTTAGACACGGTCTGGCATGTTGGCCTCAAGTACAAACTGTGCACTAAATTGAACTTCCCACCTTTGATCAAAAAGTTGCTCTGCATTTTTCTTAATGATCGCAGATTAAAATTAAGATTCTTAAACAAAGTTTCAGGCACCATTTCACCACTGGAGTACCTCAGGGCAGCATACTCATCCCAATACTCTATACACTATACACAAACGACCTTCCAGACCCCAGACACACACTCACTATCCTCTATGCTGACGACTGTATGCACTTAGCTCGACACAATACGCTTTCAGGTGTTGTTCAGCTACACACCTCTCCAGAGTTGACGCATATGCACCATTACGTGGACACCGCACGAACACAACGATTAAGATGCACGGCCACCCCCACCCTTTTCCTCCTTTCAAAGAATCCACTACAACTATTACCCCAAGCTTTACCCTGCATGCTTGGTTAAGCCCCGGCTCCTTTTTCTTTTCCTAAAATTCATTTTCCTCCACCCCTTATCCTTCCCCTATCCCCAATATCCCACTCTTCTTTCCAAACTTTTGTCTTGTCCAAGCAAAGTGGTCACTCATGGTCCTGCCACTGGAACCTCCTCTTCGAGGTGCAGGACTAGAGCTTCCTCTCTGAGGTGATACAGCCTTTGAGTGGCTGTTTCACTGAAGAGAGAGAGGAAGAAAGGGTTCCAAACAATGATGCCTATCTTGTAGGTGGAAGGGCATCCCCTCTGGTCTCTCCCCAGGGGTTCACATTTACCCATGTGTTTGCCGTGTGTGGCATCCCTGTGCGCTGTGGAGACAGGAGTCCTGGAGGTTGAACAATGCAGTGCATGAGCATTCCCTGCAGGTAGCAACATACCTCTTTGGTCCCTTATTCCAGCAAGACGGGTGGTCTGATCTCTGCCCGGTCAGATCAGTTGGCTGGTCTCCTTTGAGAGGCTAGGGTCAAGCAGTCAGTGTCATACTGGCACTCACACTGGTCCCGTGAGTGGCGGTACAACGGCCATTGGCTGTTAGACATTAGTTCTAACATACAGCTTCCTCTTGTTGGACTCGGTGGTGAGTGTCTTGTCCAAACAAGAGGATGAAATAACTGCTTATTTTTATGGCAAACATTTCAAACCCCCCACAAGAAAGAGATTTAAAATATTGACAAACCATGCAAGGCCCAGATTACGGCAGTCACTCTGAAGCCATACATGGCTTCTAGTGGCAAGAGAAAATGCAAAGCACAGGTTGACTCTATCAGACCTGCTGCTAAAATGCACATGACATCAGACAAAATTATGTCTGTCCATGAGATTGTCCAGCAAGTGGACTCTCATGTTGGCATCTCCAGGCCAGCACACAAATCAGGAAGACCTCTGAGTAACCCTCACATCTCCTCCCTGATTGAGCAGGGAGCACAAGCTGAACCAGCCAAAACAGCTGCTGCTCCCACGACCGCGGCCCAGAATTTAAGCCAAAAGGGTGGTCCGAAATGACCCAGGCAGGAGACAGACTCTAAGGGAGAGTCTGGACCCCCTAGGCGTTTCCCACAGTTTAGGTTCACTCTAAACCTGAAGGCTTCGACAATGCCTACTAACTGGTGAGAGCATTGGAGATGCAGCGAAAAATCTGGTTGTCAATCTGGGTTGCCAGAGACCAGGACATGATTATCATGCCCAAAGACCAAGTATCCTGAATTTTTTGCTGGAAATCAAGGAGCTTAATGATGGGAGGAAAGTGTGTCGCCACTGAATCCCGACGATAAGAGAGTCAAGATGGTACTAATTGGCTTCTCACTATAATATGATGTGGATGTGATCACATCACACCCATATGTCGTGGACGCCTCCCAAATGTCGAAAGGGAAGAACCCAACCACGCAAGTCCTGGTGGCCTTGAAAGGAGCCTCAATCACTACCCTTGATATAGGCAACTGGGGCTCCTTCAGCCTAAAAACATGTGTACCAGAGCCACTTCGGTGCTTTAAGTGCCAAATATATGGTCACCATCAGGCTAGCTGCAAGGCCAAGCCTAAATCTGGTGTGTGCAGCAAGGCACACAACACCGAGGTGTACCTTAAGGCCCAGAAGGAAGTCCAGCCTGGAACCTGGCTTGCTCTGCCAGGACAAGAAGATATCTCCAATAAAAAGAAGTTTCCCACCATTTCTAAAATGCAGAAAAAGAACCCCAGGAATAAAGGTTCAAAGAACACTGCAAAAACCTCCCCAAGAGACGATAATCTCCTCTTTGATGAGGAAGATATGACTCTCCTGCTGACTGCTGTAGTCACTGCAGTAGTAACAGCTTTGGGGAAGACCAGTGAGGAGGCGGAGAAGGCAGTCACGGTCGCCATGACGGCAATGACCCAGACTGTTGCAGTCCTGAAAAGGAGGAAGCTAAACAGAGCCAAAGTAGCCCTACCCTCACCCCAGGACGAGACTCCCCTCCCCACTCCAACCCTGGCCCTGCCCTCACAGGCAGAGCCAGAACAGGCTGAATCTGTGCAGCCAGTGCCAGAACAAGCTGACCTTACTCAGGTAAAGTCAGCAAAGAGAAAAGATACACAGACAAAGCCTTAAGTCAGAAAAGCCAACCTCACAAAAGTTACTGTCGCCTGGAGGTTACTGCTGTGGTTGGGCACCACGGCAGGTAAGGACTAGGTTCAGCTGAGTCAGCACCAGCTGACATATGTGAGCGAGTCGGCATTACTCGACACAGGCCGTGCTCCTCTCTTGAGCATAGCCCAGGCGAGGCTAAGCTTCGCATATCGGACTTATCCTTATCACTAAAGTCAGAGCTACCAAAGGCTCTCCACCTCCCAGTGGACCCATGGCTAGCCTGACAACAGACGAAGTTCCCTCCACCAGCGAGGCCTTCACAATGGAGTTGACAGACACAACTGGCTCTGAAGGCGAATATAAAGACATCTCTGATGTAACTATCACCAAGTAACATGACACACAATCTAAGCATACTACAATGGAACACCTATAGCTTCAATACAAAGAATGCCATCCTCCATGCAATAGTGCGATTAAGGAACATTGACATTGTCATGCTCCAGGAGACGTTAATAGAGGGGACTGTTCAGTTTTCAGGGTATCATGCCTGCATGCTGCCAAGCATAGCTGGCAAAAGAGGCTTGATCATCCTGGTCAGAGCAACAATCCCTTGCTCAGCAATATCCAATGCATCGTACTGTGGAGAGGATGTTGAATCTCTTGCCATTGAGATTCACCTGGCTGGGGGCCCCCTCAAGCGTACAATGTGTACGACAGGCCAGGCCATAGGAGCTTAGACATCAGCCAGGTCTGCGCTACTGCAGCACAAGACCGAGTGATCATAGGGGGGGACTACAATGCACACCACCCCATCCTGGCTCCCTCAGGGCACTGGATGCGGCAGGCTATCACATAGCCAACATGCTTGAGGCTTTCCCCGAGATCGCTCTTCTCAACAGCCAAGTGCCAACGCTTGTCAAAGGAGGGGTCTTAGACCTCATCCTGGCCACTGCGGCTCTGGTGGAGAGAATTAGATGGTGTGTTGATGAGACTGTCAAAAGTGACCATTATGGCACTGTTACTACCCTCATGGATGCTGGCCCAGCCTGAATGCCACAAGCAAATTCAAGATGGAAAACAGACAAGGCCAACGGGCAAGCCTTTCAGTATGCCTTGGCCCACTGTCTTAGAAGCAATGAACCCCACAAAGCGAAAACATGGAAGTCCTTGAAGCCAGACTTATCAGTGCCATAAATCAAGTAGCCTCACAGACTATGCCTAAAGCTCGGCCATAGTACTTTAATGACGCTACAGGCAGAGGCAGTTGCGATCATAGGAGCCCTAGCCCATGCGTCCCTGAGGGAAGGACACATGGTCATACATACAGACTCCAGGGCAGCCACTGACTGTCTATAGCAAAGCTCACCCAAAGACAACATCTACCTCCTGACCACTGTCCTCACCATAGCACAGAGAATTCTTGCTCAAGGTAGAAAAATAATCATAAACAGGATCTCTAGCCACATAGACATTGGAGGGAATGAGCTTGCTGACAGACTAGCTGACATTGGCAAGGGTATGCCCCCAAATCCCATGATCATAAAACCGAGCCAAAAAATCTTAAGGCAGAAGTGTAATACCACAGCTCTGTCTTCCTCCTGCAGTCTCACAAAGAGAAAACGAGATCCTCCCCTCAGCCAGATGGTACTCAGACGCCACAAACTATGAGCCACTGGCACTCTCTGAAGCAATCAATAGAGGTACCGAAGTCAATCTTCACAGAATCAGACTAGGTTACCATTTCGCATGGCAGATCATAGAGACAATTGACCATGTACAAAGGTGTTGAACCTTTGTACTGTGGCGAACCGAACGCCACTAAGCCGAACATTACTAACAAAATTGTGAGCACACACAATTTCTGAGACAAGGACTGCCCACAACACCCGCTGAGCTGGTAATGAGATTATACCATATGCTTTACACCATGGCGGCAGGAGCGCCTGCTGGCAATCCCACCACCACGGTAAGCATAGTGTCAGAGAACAAAAAAGACATAAATAGCTGACACAGCCAGACCATATGTATGAAGGCCTGGACGAAGCCAGAACTTAGCAAATCTCAAATGAATGAATGAATACAGAATGGACTAACCAGCCATAACCGGCTCTGTCTCTGAGTAAAACAAGTGACTTTCTCTAGACTGGCGCGAATTCCAAATCCGACATTGACTAATAGACGCCTATTATTATTATTATTATTTTTTTTTTTTACACATTTCTCTCCTTTTCTTATTTTCTAACCCTTCATAGAAAGAGGCTTCTGAAAGTATATTTTTCCATTTCATTATTCATAAAATTGTCAGTGTCCTGCTTAGTTGTATGTTAGGTTTTATTAGATTTCCTGTGCCTCAAGTTTCATTTGTTTATCTTGTGAGAATTTTGTTCATTGTATAGTTTAAAGACCTGTAAATTTCTCACCTTCCCTTATTTTATATACCTTCATAGAAAGAGATTTCTGGAGTATATTTTTCTATTTTGATATTATTAAAATTTAATCTACAATAATGTCTAAAAGAATATAAAGAGTAACTGTCAGTCACAGAGAGCAACGAAAGTAATGTCAACGGCCAGACTTATGGTAGTAGCGTGGAATGGTATTTTATGGGTAATCCTGATATAGTAAGACCGCTATACACCATGGTTGTATGGTAGATGGAATGGTAGTTTAGGGGAACTCCAGATTCCATTGAAGCTACAGAGTGTGGTCTTTATCCTATGGTGACATAGCCTTTAGTGTTTTGCAAGGCACTATAAACACTTTGTCTTGGGAACATAAGGGTGATAATCTATAGGCCTTATAAATAAGGGCACCATTGTGCTCTGTGCTGGGTCAGCACAGTCAGGAGAGGCCAGGGCGCTGGCGTGGCACTTGCGCCGCAGTTCAGTACTAACTGTCGTCGAATACATACGTTCATGGGGGTTTATCTTTGGTAGATTTTCCTAATTCCGGTTAAAACCGTACTGAATTCCGTGTGACCATACGAAGTAGATGAAACAAGGGTCTACACTCTTCGTAGTCTCCAAGGGGAGAAACTGGACTCGTCAGAAGACAAGAGAATTTACTTGTACAAGTAAGTACACCATCAGAAGTATAAAGTTATTTTGTGTGTTTATAATAACCAATTGGTATAACACTGAAATAAAGTGAAGTTTACGAAAAAGTGAAGTCATGCGTAAAATTGGATGTATTATTCTTGTAACAAACACTGAGCCCGCTCCGAAGAGAGTGGAATAAAAATCTATTTACGCAGGAATATATTTGGGTTAGGTAATTGTTACCGAGATATTTTATATTTTTCCTCTACCCAACGATGTTGGGGGATACGTGGGGAACCGGGGGTTGAAGGGGGGGGGATTATGGATGACACTGGATGTCAATAGGAACCTGCAGAAATCGAACAAAGTGATTTATGAAAAGTTAAAAAGTCGATTTTTCGAAAACCCGAGCCATTGTTCAACGAACGAATTAAAGAAGCACAAAAAACTATTAAAATCGACTATTGAAATTCTAAGGACATCCCCGCCAATTTTCGGGGGGGGGGATCGTTCGGTAAAAATCTACGGGGTTTCACATAATCCACATCCCCAGTGGTAATCGTTCAATGCATCCTAACCAATAAACCAACCTAACCTTAAACCTGTGGATTTATACACTACGATCTATATATCCCCTAGGCAGGAGGCTCTGCCCCCTGGATCACCCTGGTAATATATACGCCTTGCTAGGGGGCCCCCCTGGACCCCCAGGGTAAAACCACATACCTTTATAAAGCGAAATGTTTCTTCATTTACTTGTATGGTCACAATTGCTTGGTTTTTTAATCACTTTTTTCGGCATTTGGGGCACTTGATGAGTTCCAATATCAGGCTGTGATAGAGACTAATGTCCATTTGTCCTGTATATCCGCAATATGGCTTTAAAAATGACCCGTAATCGACGCAGCACTTAAAATGAAACATTTCTCATCGGCATTTCGACGTAATGGCGTTGCACGGCCTGTTAAATCTCCCGGGGCAAAACACGCATACGCACAAGGTTATTTTACAAAATAGTGTAAATAATTACCAAAATACGTAAAACATGTATAATAAAAGTAAAAGAATGCATTAAATATATGAATTAGGAAAAAGTGGCACCAGTAACTACAAAATACTTCTCACAAGCGCGTAGTAATACATGGACTACTTGCCAGATCGCAATAATGAGTTAGGCGTCAAATTTGTTTTGGTCCTTGCAAGGTAAACATGTATGGAGACTATATTTTTTATGCTTTACAAGATGGCAGTGTAAATTTTTCTCCATCTCAGTGTGTCGCTCTCGGTAACTTTAACCCTGGGTTATATTCGACTTGTATCTAGGGTGGTAAAAATTAATACAAGACAAATTGTGTGCTAGGCATATATGGATTATCCTGTAGGCTAGTATAGGCTTCAGCCTAGGGCCCCTCAAGCTTGGGGGCCCCAAGCTTGAGGGGCCCTGCTAAAAGATTTTCAAATATAATTTTTTTTTTTAATGAGTATAATATTTTAATATTTTGCATTGCTGAATAATTCATTTAACTTCAAATAAAATTTCAACTTTACAAAAGGAGGCCCAGGAGTCTGAAAACCCAATAAAAAAGTGGCCCCTGTTTGTGACCCCTTATTTGAAATAAAGGGCCCCGGTTTGCAGCCGTTTATTTGAGATCAGGGGCCCCAGTTTGGCGCCCAAGCTGTAAATCATGGGGCCCCAGTCCATGTTCGTTTATAATCTTGCTAAACATTTATTTGTGAATGTAGCTTATATTTTGTTTTTAGCTCACTTTTTTGGCTATACAATGTAAAGAAATTCTACTTCAACATGTATTTTAACAAATATCGTTTTTTTTTTCAGATTCTTTATCTCAGTCCAATTATAATTATGAAGCGGTATGAGAGTGGATTACAAAAAAGGAAAAAGAAGCAGCAACTTCAACAGCAGCTTCATCAGATTCCCAAGTTAGATAAATTCATAATACAAACTTACAAGGAAGAGACTGCTCCAGAACAAGATTCTTGCACCCAAATTGAATCAACTGAACTCAAAGAAGGTGAATGCAATGGTGAGCAGAATTTAGAGTCTGAGTCAGTTTGCGAGCTAGAAGAAGAAATATCACAGTTATCTCCATCCATAAGTCCTCATGTGGAAGTCGAAATGAGGGACATTTCCAGTGATGAAAATGAAGAGCAAAAAGAAACTGAAAATCAAAGCAGTAATGATCTTTCGAAATGGAACTCTGTCAGATGAAGACAGGACTTATTGGATTGACAAAGGTCCTTCTGATTGTCAGCATTGGAATGACAATTTTGCAAAATCAAAGCGCATCTTCAAAAATCAAAACAGATATTGTTCTAAAGGCATCTTCCAAGGAAGAAAAGCCAGTGGAGAAAAATTCAATAGAGAATGGCTGATATATTCTCCCTCAACAGGATGTGTTTTTTGTTTGTCTGTAAGTTGTCTTCTTCAAGTGGAGCTTTGGTAACACATGGTTTCTCTGATTGGAAAAACACAAACTTAATCCAATCTCATGAAAACTCAATGGAGCACAGAAACTCACTACTCACTTATTTGACTAGAAAGCTTTCCACAAATTTAGATTCAAAACTCTCTGAACAGATACAAGCTGAGAAAGTGTATTGGAAGCAAATACTTCACAAATGTGTAGAAGTGATCAAAACATTAAGTGAACGTGGATTGGCTTTTAGAGGAGACAATAAAATCTTAGGATCCCCCAACAATGGGAACTACTTAGGATTGTTAGAACTGATTGCCAAATTTGACCTGTTTTTATCCAATCACATAGAAAACTATGGTAACAAGGGCACAGGTTCAACTTCATATCTCTCAAAAACCATATGCGATGAGTTAATTTTGCTGATGGGAAAATACGTGTTGCAATCTATTTTGGATGAAATAAAGCAAGCAGTGTAGATTCTATCCCAGATCTTTCTCAAGTGGACCAATTGACCATAATTTTGAGATATGTGTCACCTCAAACAGGAGTTCCAGTTGAAAGATTTATAACATTCTTAAAATTGCAAGAGCACACTAGTCTTTTTATGGCTAATTTGGTTGTTGATTATTTAGTGAATGAATGTTGCATTGACTTCTCAAAATGTAGGGGACCAATCATACGACAACGCCGCTAACATGAGCGGCAAATACAATACTCACATCTCAAAGCAAAACAAATATGCAATTTTTGTTCCATGTACCGGTCATTTGCTCAATCTGATAGGCTGAGCTGCAGCAGATTGCTGTTTTGAAGGGTTAGTTTTTTCGGCATCATCCAAAAAATTTATAATTTCTTTTCATCATCAACCAAGAGATGGGCAGTATTAACTTGTTGCTTAGAACCTGGAGCTTCAGTTCCTAAAACGTTGTCAGAAACTCGGTGGGAGGCCCATGCAACCGCGGTCTCTGCAGTTAAAGAAAACGTTGAGTCAATTGAAGAGGCCCTTGCTCAATTGGAGTCAAATGAACGAGAAAAAGGTGACACCCGTTTACAAGCTAAAAACATTTCATTATGGAACTGCATTTTATCAGAATTTCACAGAGTTAACAAATCTTTGCAGGATCCTGAGATTTCTTTGGCAACCTGTGCCATTCTTTATTCTTCTCTGTCAGCATTTATTAATAGTTTAAGAAAAAGATTTTGGAAATATTGAAAATGAAGCAAAAAGTCATGTTCCCAATGTTGACTACAGAAGTACATCTAAAAGGACAAGAAAAAAAGAAAAAGACATTTTGATGAACTTTCTGATCCTGCAGAGCCAGAAGAGCAACTTTCTCCACAAGACACATTTCAATTGAAGTCTGTCAATCCCATCTTGGAATCAAATCTTTCAAAAAGAGCAGAGGTGTACACATTTATTGCCCAAACTTTTTCATTCCTTTACTGATCTAGAAAATTCAGAGGAAACGATGTCAACGGGAGTCAAAAACTTGATTGAAGCATACCCTGAAGATGTGGATGAGACATTCTTAGCCGAATTAAGGCATTTCCACCTTTATGTGAAAAAAAAAAAAAATTCTGAACAAAAAAAATTCAGTCATTAAGACCTTAATACTGTTATCTTTGAAGACAAAGTTCAGTCTGCTTTCCCAAATGTTGAATCAGTTTGAGACTGTTCCTCAGTTTGATGGTAACAAACTGTTCTGGTGAGCGAAGTTTTTCTCAGTTAAAGCGGATAAAAAACCAGCTTCGATCTTCACTCTCTCAAGAAAAAACAAACTTCACTCAGTGTAATGTGTGTCGAAGGTGACAAATTGCGAGAGCTGTCATTTGATAAAATTACTGAAGACTCTGCAGGAAGCAAAGCAAGGAAACAAATGTTTTAGTTTGTGTCATTGTGTTTCAAGTAGATAACATGTTTGATTATAGTTCAGAATGTTTAAATTTTAGAAATCTTTATAAACCAGTGATTTTAATTTTCTAGATGTTATAACTTCTAAATAGTTTCATAAACTGAAATGATATCAATATGACAAAGTCATATTTATTTTGATTATTTTATTGTTATAATTCTGGTTATAAAAAATCGGTTGTGTTGAAATATAGTAAAATAGTGGTATTTAAAGAATACTTTTATTGACAAACAAAAGATAGCTATGCTAGTTTATTTAAAGAATTTGCAATAAGTTTACTTCAAGCTATGTAAATGTCGCTAAAATATATCACAAGTAAAAAATATTCAAGACGGCTCCGTCTGAGGGGGCCCCATAATTTCATTAGCCTAGGGGCCCCAAAAGATCATAATCCGGCCCTGGTGCTAGGTAATAGTAAAACTACAATCACTTATAAGATACAGCTACAGTGTGGCCTCTGTGCTGTCAGTACTCTAGAACAAAAACAAATATTTTAGTTCTGGCGAATATGTACATGAAGGCTTTCATGTCAAGAGATTTCTCGGTCTTTACTAACGCAACTCTGGCGTGGAGGCCATGATATGCTCCTACACTCAACAGTTAACCTATTGGTCTGTAAGCCTAATGTGTTAAATGATTCACATTGATGCATAAAGCGAAATGGGAGTAATAGTGGACCAATGTTTTCTATTAATACATAGTATTACAAAAGCATACCTGTATTTGAAGGCATATGCACTCATACACAATAATGTTGCAGATGGTAATACAACATGTTCATTGCTTTCGCATCTCTCATCTTCTGGGATGATACCCAGTGCTGCAGCCATCATCTCCATGTCTCTAGATGAGTCTGCCATTGTGTTCCGTATGCAGTCGCTGTGCTATTATTGATGCAGATACTTGTGGGCACTGTGGGAAATGAGGGTGTAAATAGTTTTTCCGTAATGCACTCTACGCCTGGCGGTGCATTCACCAGCCAATCAGCATCTATGAGGATTAATGACATCATCAACCAAACCCCAACGCATTGGAATTTGTATTGTACCAAAGATACCCTATGTGAAAGGTTGGCAATAAACACGCTGCCTGTTTTACATATACCTTTTGTGGTTTATTTACCCAGCAGAAAATGACATGACAGTATGGTTTGGAAGATTCTTGTGAGTGGAGCACGGCACAATTTCAAAAGAACCATTCATACACCTGTTGTAAGAGGCTCTCTTATGAATGCATAAACTAAGAGGATCTGTGAAACTCTATGAAGATGTTTCTTTTTGTTTAGTAGAAGAGAGGACAAAATACAGAGAATAAACATTTTATGAATAAATATACTTTCTAGGATAAGGTTCAAGAGGATAATCCCAGCCAACCTTTTGTGTACACACACACACACACACACACACACACACACACACACACACACACACACACACACATATATATATATATATATATATATATATATATATATATATATATGTGTGTGTGTGTGTGTGTGTGTGTGTATACATATATAAATATATTTACACATATATAGTATATAGATAGATTGGGTTATTATATATGGCACATGATACATGCTGCCCCTAGGTATATTTTATTTCCATCAAAGGCATCAGTGACACATGTAGGTCCATGGAAGTAGAGGAAAAGCAATTTATTTTGAAGGATGAGGATGTTCTTACACAATTATGACCAACGTTAATGCCGTCTTTTCTGGCGGTTACGGCTTACACGACAGGAATTGAATAGGCGGGAAACATTTATCGAGTTGCCATATGCATTCCTCTTACCTCGGTTATTTTCATGCTAATTCGTACTTGTATTGGATACCTATATCAAAAACCATCTAAATTATTATATTGCAAAATACTGTGTAAAAAGATCCTTGCGGATTGCGGCTGTCACCTTCCTTATCTATTATATAAAAAGTATTAAAAGATGAAAATGCAGAACCCACACGCAATGTACGAATACTACCTGAAGGTTGCAACTGGAAAACCCAAATACCGCATGCTTTTGGATCCTGACACACAGGGCTGCCTCTGTTGTGTGACCCAAATAGGCTCTCCCACTGCTGACACGACATTGAAGAGCATAGAGAGCTCTTAAACAGCTATTTCAGCAGTAATGCCTATTTGAGGCCCAGCTATGAGAAAGATGTCATGGAACCATTAAGTAACCTACCTGTTAGATGCACCCTCTCGCACTTGCTCATGGATACTTGTCATTCAACTAATCATAAAGGGAATGAGTCGGATGAGAACCGATAGGGTGTAGCAATTGCTGGACAGTTGTAGGGTGATGTTGAGCCCAAAATGAATCTTGATCTGATAGCATCTGCTGCCTATGAAGAATATGAGGAAGTGTCAGAATTTCTGGTGGATTGAAACAGGTCAATAAGCGTCCTTGAGGCCGACAGACACAAGCCGACAACTACAGCTCTGTGGCTCTTCCATTTTTAGGTTCAGGACTGTTCCTTGGGACTGCACTTTGTCCCAGGAAGGACTAAGGAGCCAGTCAGTACCTCTATCCTTCCATTTCTGCAGTGTTCGGTGTTCTCCTCATACCCTGGGTTGAAGGTGTAGAACAGAACAGACAGATAAGACATGTGGGAGCAGCCACTTTTTAAATTGAAAGACACAAATCTTATCCAAGAATTTTATTAAAAAGATACATACCAAAGAGATGAAGTGACTTAAAGTCGACTTAAATAGATAAGTAGGGGTGAGGTGCTGGCTCCATACAGGAAGAATACAGCCCTCAGCTGATCGCTGTGGCCCTACCTTGTATGGATATGAACTTGGTAATCACATGGGACATATGTCGTGTAATGGTGGTCGCCATTGTAGTGGACACCCATGCTTTTCCACAGCCATTCTATGCAATCATTTTCTGCAACACTCCTCAGCTCCTTGCTTTCCCACAAGTGACATTTCCCCCTTACTCTCCCAGCCCATAGGATGCTCCTTTAATGGTGTAAGTTGCAAATTCATTCACGTCTTCAGTCTGAAAATTTAGCGAATTATACCTCACGAGAAGTAAAGATGCTTTACACCTTCCATGGAACTATGCCCATGGGCGAATTACTCATCCCTGCATATCCTGTCCCGACCTGCGTTTTTTTCCATAATCATTTATGCATTTATAAATCATGAAGACTTATCCGTCTCTTATCATAGACAATAATATAAACATCAAAGATGGATTTTTGCGTCTAGTGGAAAAACAATTCATACAAGATGTTTCAAAGTGATGTAATTATTTTTTACAGTTTTTTATATAGTCTTTCTCCACTTGTTTTAGCAATAATTTTATTTTTGCAATATTTTAACAAACGTGAAACTTTATTTACATTTTACTTTCGTAATTTATAAACAGACTGTAAAAGTTTACTTCTAATTAATCTTATTTATCTTTAAATTTCAACTATATATCACAATCCACTTCAGTGGGGAGTATGGGAGAAGCAAACAATATAATTTTAACCGGGACTTTGGAATGGTGTATCCCATGTTTCTCTGACAACCCCGGAATTAGGCTCCTCGGCAGTGTGATTGTGAGAGGTTTAAGTGTCAGAGAAGCCGACAGTGACAAACTTGTCTGACGAGCACATGTGGTAGTATCACTCCAGAATGGCTGGAGTAGCCCTAAGTCATTGGGGCAGGAACCTATAGAACCCAGTTGTTGGTTAAAGTCTGTGGGCCAGGCTAGGGGCACAGGCACTTAGGCGGTCATCCCTGACTGAACACAGAACCTTCCATTATTTCTCCAATCCAAGGTCAAGGCTTGAGGAAAACCATGTAAGACTGCTCCAAGAATGAGCTAAAGAAATCAAAGGGACATGCACTGTTGACCGGCACCCATGATTGTAAGAGCATGGACTAAAAGCACCCCTCCGCGCCTTATGACCGAGAGAGAATGGTGGGGCAGGGATTACAGTGTTCATTAACTTAAAGGATATGCCTCAAAGGTTGGCCAGGGCAAGCACACCAGCCGCAACCCATGGAGCCGTCCAGTGACATTACCACTCTGTGGTCAGAGTCTGTGGAAAACCGCATGGTGCAGCTCTGAGGAGAAGTTAATGTGGACTAGGCAGAGTCCAGGCAAGGGAGAGGCACAAGCAGTAAGAAAGGCCTCCTTCACTTCTGGAACATGTAGACTTGCTTTGTTGCCTGAGTTCAAGGCCAAAGCCGGAGTTTTCATACAGACCAGAGCATAAGAACAGGGTGCCAAGCTGAGTGACAATCTCGCTTGCGTATTGCTAAGGTAAATATTAACAGGCCCTCAGTAATCTCGTGCAGGTAATGAGAAACCTGGCAGCAAGGATAGTATTGCACCATTGCCATAAACATGCCGTGCAGAATACATCCTAAATTGGTTAACATTTCCTCCCCCCTTTCTTCCCGGTTTGCACTCTGCCCTCTCAACTGCTGCCCCACAGAAAATCGCAAGGAATTCAGACGGAGGACAGAAACAGATAATGCTTGTCGATTTGTTAAATATTGAATATTTTTTGTCCAGGCTGAAGAAATATATACAGGCTGCATTTTTCCTGTTACTTTATTGGCTGTCTTTCTTCCCATAACGCATTTTTGTGCGGTTAGGCGGAAGAGATAAGCACGTAATGATAATATTACTTTTCCACCTCCATCTTTTCTCGGCCTTCCAGAAGCTATGGAAATATTCCATGGCATTTCGTCTTCATCACCTAGCCTAGTCTGAGCAACGGTGGTCCGTTCTGCTGGAATTCCGCATGAGGCCCTAGAGTGGGCCTTTTTACGATCTCAGTTTCACTGAGCTTCCGAGTCCTTTGAACATCACGGGCAATCCTGTTTCCGCTGGAGAGCGTAAGGCTTAGCGGCCCTCTTCTTGGAACCCTCGGCCATGCCGCCAACTCCCTCACCGTCGTCTGCAGCTCTTCCATCGCCGACTCCTTTTTCAGCTTTCTTGCTCCGACGGACAGATCTGGCGCCTCTGATGCCGATCTCGGAAACTTTTCGCATTGTTGCGGAAGATTCAGTTATTGGTGGCCTCCTTTCGTCGTTCTCTTTCCCCCTATCTCCCTTCTCAGGGGAAACGTGCACGTGTAGAGGTGTCCATTAATGATTATGTGTTTTGTTTCCCCTCTATCTGGCAATACAGTGTTTTAGTCCCACTCTATGCTCTATACAGGTGTTAAGCAGATTCTATAAGGTCGGGAAAAGACGGAAGATTCAGTTATCGGTGGCCTCCTCTCGTCGTCCTCTTTCCCCCTTTTTCTCTTTTCAGGGGAAACGTGCACGTGTAGAGGTGTCAGCAGCTTCTCCCTTGACACAACTATGCTCATAGCAGGATCCCATTCCTGCTACATGGCAGATAATTTCCATTGAGGGCCCTCCAGCGGCGATCCACGAACTATCGACCTCATGTAAGGCTCCTCATTGGGAGAGCGTCTTAGATCTGGAAGTGGGGGAGTTTGTGTCTGTCTGGGCAAGCCAGCACGATTCTGTCCTGGTGCCCAGCACACATTACTCCACCCTCTTTGTTTCACGTAAAACTCACAGCCTTACTCGTTCTTTAGCTGCTCTATTTTCTGTTGGGACCCCCTTCCTCCTCCTTCCTGTTTGCTTCTTCTTTCCAGGAGTGGTGGATAACTAAGGTTGCACGCAGTACCGCTTATTCTCCCGGTACATGCTCTACATCACATTTTGCATTATGTTTGCACACTTCTTTTCTGCATCAAAGGCCACCAAGGACGACTTCACTCCCTTTTCCTCCTTCGACCAATGCCCTCCTCTTCTATTAGTGCAGATTCAAGAGCACGGGTGTAGATTCTGCGAAGTTTCTAGATTAGAGTCTGTATAAGTAAGAAATGGTCGCTTGAAGTTTCTACGCAGGTTTGGGTGATACGGCCTAGGACTTTACATGGTTTGGGTTGAGGATGGGGCGAGGAAATAAAAGGAAACTAAGGACTTGTATATGTTTGCTTGTGGTGATGATTTGTGAATAAGTAAATAAATATATATATGTGTGTGTGTGTTTCGCAGGTTTATATAATGTAGTGGGGTGGCAGATAAGGTCAGTGGACGACCAGGTTAGGTGAGGACACCGGGCTGCCTGCATGTGCCTACTTCGCACAACATTCACCGAGACAGAGTGTTCGACCACAATTAAGTCACCCCATCGTACAAGTTGGCGAACCTCCTTCCAGGTCATAGTGTCCCTACACCGTAGAAACCATAGCACCAGGGGACCTTACTTATGTATATCTTGGGTTAGGACTATATTAGTGTGTGTGTATATATATATATATATATATATATATATATATATATATATATATATATATATATATGAATAGGGAAACAGCCACAGTAGAAAATGAAAGTTTCGAACTCTTCACGAGTTCCTCTTCAGACGATTAACCGAAATGGATACAAGGAGATAATTTTGCCAAATGTATTTAGTGATAGAGAGACAGTATAGTAAATGGATGCAAGCCATCTGGTATGGCTGAGTGCAGAAGATGAGGTAGGAGTTCAACTGGGGAGCCGGCAGGCTCCCCAGTCGGCTAAGGACTGGGCAGTCCTTGTGGTGCTGCTGCTGTTGTCTGATTCTGCTGGAGGATCGGGTAATGCTGATCTCGTTTTGGGCTCTGCTGCTTAAGTACACGAGCACTGTGTAAAAGCACAGGGAACAAGGGGAGGCCGCTGTCCAATGAGCATGGACATGGCTGTGGACCTGATGTGACCCAATCTGGGAAACTACGCTGAACTCCAGGTTGCGGGGTCGTGCTGCTACAGGTACTTCCCCTCCAGAGAGTGAGCAAAGCAAGCGAGCGAAATACCATAACATGTCACTCCGAGGTCACCACTATAGTAAATGGATGCAAGTCATCTGGTATGGCTGGGTGCAGAAGATGAGGTAGGAGTTTAACTGGGGAGCCGGCAGGCTCCCCAGTCGGCTAAGGACTGGGCAGTCCTTGTGGTGCTGCTGCTGTTGTCTGGTTCTGCTGGAGGATCGGGGAATGCTGATCTCGTTTTGGGCTCTGAGGCTTAAGTACACAAGCACTGTGTAAGTGCGCAGGGAACGAGGGGAGGCCGCTGTCCAATGAGCGCGGATGTCAACAATACGTAGCAAGACCCGATGTACACTTCACACCTCCGTCCAAGCACGCAGCCCTTCTTGGGCAGGACGCAGATGTCGCCGGCTTTCTCTTTTCGCACAGGAACAAACATCCGTCCTCGAAGGGAACCGCCGCATAAAAGGACACGTCCGTAAGGCAGAGACACACAGAGAGAGACACAGCAGACAGCCCAAGCCACACAGGGTCCAGCTCAACCACCTCGTCCTCCACCCGGGGACACGGGGGTCTCTTGGGGGGTCTCATATCTGTCGTCAAGAATAAACCAGCAAGCTAAGCCCCTTTTCACTCACCCACCCAAGTCCATCTCTCGTCTGGCTCACATGTAGTGACGTGGTGCTCCTAATCTCTCGTGTCACTCATATTCTGGTGGCTTGCGGTGGCCACTCGCTTACATTTAGCGAAGTGGTGCTCCCAACTCACGTGTCGCTTACATCTGGCGACAGCGGTGGCCTTTTCGCTTACATCTGGTGACAGCGGTGGCCTTTTCGCTTACATCTGATGGCAGCGGTGATCAAGAACCTCACAACGCCGACGCATATTCGCCTACCACCTCGCTCCTCGCCGACGCCTGTTGCCGATCCATGCGAAGTGCCTCCCCGCCTCTTTTAGCGCCCAGCCATCGCTACCAAGTCCTCTTCGATCACGCCTACCCGCATCATGTCTGTCCTACTACTTCGTGCTGAACACTCACGCCTGTGCTACCCTCCTGACGAAGTCGCTGAAGATGTATCTTCGCACTCTATGCCGCCACACTCGCCAATCCAGCTCACCTGCCTCGCTAATTCTTCGCGAAACCTCGTCAACACAGCCAGGATGTCGCAGTTCTATCCAGCACCAACAATCTTCCTCGTTACTATTAAAAGTAAGTGTACCTATTAGTGCCAGAGTAACTATTGCCCTCCCTATACCCACTCACACCTTGCATACAAGTTGCCTTCTTTCAAATTCAAGTACACGCCACTCTACGAACGCACACTACTAATTCTATACTGCATAACTTCTCCCTGTCAACCATTGTTTTTTTTAACACAATCACACACTGAGATCAAACCTAAGTGACACGCACCCTCACTTCACACCTCATTCCCCAGCCCTAACCATCCCGTAATTGATGTATTGTTTTAGTATTTTTCTGTCTATTAGCATTTTTATCCTCAGATCGCACATTTTAGCATACATCATTCCTCTCAGAACATATGAGTACCTTCGAGTTGAATTAATTATTGTTATGTTTGGCTGCTCTCATCATATTCATGTTTATTTGTGTCGAATTAATGAAATTATCTATTTTTTTCTCTTATATGTTATTCTTATTAGTAATCACTTCATTACTTCTTGCGTATTGTTATATTCTGTGTATACACTATATCGTTCTTTATATCACTGTTTCTTCATACTTGCCGTGCTTATCTGTCGCTCGTTCACACGTAGATTTCGATCACCTGACTATCCTCTTATTTACCTACCTGCCCACTCTACTCGGAATTCACTCTAAGATTGCGTATTTACTATGTGCCATCCCTATGACTAATAGCTGAACCCAAATCTCTTTTACGACGTCCTCTCGAAGTTCGATATCTTGTCCTCAGTAATGCTGGAGTTTATGCTTCTTTAGTTTAAGGTTTGGTGAATATGTACTGATGGTAGTATCTCCAGTTGCAAATAATGGCAACACATTGGAGACACCATGCTTTATATAGGCTTACTCGGTTACAATCACCGCAAGTTAATTTTAAGCCCGGCTCATGGCCGTAAACGAAGGAACCCTGCGCCCGCCGCAACGAGAATTACGCTCATACATTGAAGCGCAGAGACACGCACTGTTTGATTTTCACCGCAAGTTAATTTTAAGCCCGGCTCATGGCCGAAAAAGGCCCGCCGACACTTACGCTCATACGACTGAAGCGCCGAGACGCGCACTGTTAGAATTAAGTTCAGGCCCAGCTGCCTATGTGTTCGAAGCATATATACTTGCCTATTTACCCCAAAGATATGGAAGTCTTATTCAATCAACTTTTCTCTCTTCAATATGATGGTACCTTATTGAACTCACTACTTGACACGCCCTTCTTGTGACAAACTTTCCTTATTATGCTCTCATTTTCTCGCAATTTAGTAAGGTGATTGACAAATACATTATCATCATCCTCCTTAGCCCCTTTACTGGCCTGGTACACTTATGTTTCAGCTTCTGAAGACGATGACCCTCCTCGCTACTGAATGTTGCACCTCAGTGCGAAACCTCTGCCACACCCGCTACCCTGGCACGCGACGGCCTAGCGACTCTCGGATCACCAGGAACCATCTGTAGATACCAAACAGACCCTCTACTGCATCGTTTCAAGCGTTACAGTCGGCTCGAGGACGAGCCTTGCGCATGGCCGAGCGATGTCAACAATACGTAGCAAGACCCGATGTACACTTCACACCTCCGTCCAAGCACGCAGCCCTTCTTGGGCAGGACGCAGATGTCGCCGTCTTTCTCTTTTCGCACAGGAACAAACATCCGTCCTCGAAGGGAACCGCCGCATAAAAGGACACGTCCGTAAGGCAGAGACACACAGAGAGAGACACAGCAGACAGCCCAAGCCACACAGGGTCCAGCTCAACCACCTCGTCCTCCACCCGGGGACACGGGGGTCTCTTGGCGGGTCTCATATCTGTCGTCAAGAATAAACCAGCAAGCTAAGCCCCTTTTCACTCACCCACCCAAGTCCATCTCTCGTCTGGCTCACATCTAGTGACGTGGTGCTCCTAATCTCTCGTGTCACTCATATTCTGGTGGCTTGCGGTGGCCACTCGCTTACATTTAGCGAAGTGGTGCTCCCAACTCACGTGTCGCTTACATCTGGCGACAGCGGTGGCCTTTTCGCTTACAGCGGACATGGCTGTGGACCTGATGCGACCCAACCTGGGAAACTACGCTGAACTCCAGGTTGCGGGGTCGTGCTGCTACAACAGGACGAACAAGAGCTGAATCAGGTCTCAGGAGGAGGGTCAAGGTCGAAGAGTCTGGGGAAGGCTTTGCTAACTAACGAGGAGGTAAGATCATCCAAGCCCCATTGACCAGCACTGAAATTGAAATTAGGTATTTTTCTAATTGAGATTCTAACATTTTTCTTTCATACGAATTTGCTGATTTATGAATTAATTTAGTGCTTTTCCAGTTAAGCCAGTGACCTGAGCGAAACACATTTGATTCTCTAGCAAATCTAACATCACGTTTATGTTCATTAATTCTTTTCTCAAAAGCTCTACTGGTTTTACCTATGTAAAACTTGGGGTAATCCTTACAAGGTATAGTGTAAATACCGCGAGAAGTCTCAAGAGCACTGCTTAAGTATTACGCTACATATTCGGATATGTAAAAACAATGTCAATGCCAGCTAGCTAGCTATGAGATTTATTTCTGGCTTCACCTGGGCCTTTCACTTATGGCCCGGCTTGTGTCAGCTTTTTATGGCAGTCTCATTTGATTCTCTGACACTCGGTGCTTACTGTGGCGGGGATTGCCAGCAGGCACTCCTGAAGCCGTGGTGTAAGCATCTTGCATAATCTCTTTACCAGCACGATGGCTGTATTCTGCGGGCCTTGTCTCAGGAATTGCGTGTGCACACAATTTTCTAAGTAATGTACGAGTGTGGCGTTCGGCTCGCCGCAATGCATGCAACACCTCTCTTCACTTTCTATTGTTTGTATGATCTGCCTTGAATAGTGGTAACATAGGCGCATTCTGTGCAGAATGACTTCGGTACCTCTGTTGTTTACTTTAGAGAGTGCCAGTGGTTCATAGCCGGTGGCGTCTGAGTACCAGCTGGCCGAGGGGGAGAATCTC
Source organism: Penaeus monodon (assembly GCF_015228065.2). Classification (NCBI taxonomy): domain Eukaryota; kingdom Metazoa; phylum Arthropoda; class Malacostraca; order Decapoda; family Penaeidae; genus Penaeus; species Penaeus monodon. The sequence goes on along the minus strand of NC_051395.1, from coordinate 39,938,654 downwards.
GTTTCCTCTCTGTGAAGCTGCAGGAGGAAGGAGGTTGCCATTACCGTACACTTCCTCCTAAGTAATTTTCGGCTTGATGTATTATCATGGGATTAGGGGCATACCCCTAAAACTTCGGCTAGTCTGTCAGCAAGCTCATTCCCTCTGATCCCAATGTGGCTGGGAACCCAGTTTATGATAATTCTTCTACCCTGTGCAAGACTCCTCTGTGCCAGTGTGAGGATGGTAGTCAGAAGGTAGATAATGTCATCAGGTGAGCGCTGCTGACGACAGTCGATGGCTCCTCTGGAGTCTGTATGTATGACCACATGTCCTTTCCTCACGGACGCATGGTTCAGTGCTCCCATAGCAACTGCCTCTGCCTGTAGTGAGGAGGCGTTGCCTGTTACTCTCATGAATTTTGTGGCATCCCTTGCTACGAAGCCAGCGCCTGCAGTGTGGGTCAAGGGACCGACCGATCCATCCGTGTAGTATGTTCTGCTACCCGGAGGAGTGATGGTTGCAATGACCCTCTGGGTTTCTGCCTTTAGGCTAGGCGTGGAATATTCATTCTTTTTGGATGCCAGTCTCATTACCGAGAACTCTATCGAGGTTTGTGCCCACGGCGGAGCTTCGACAAAGTCAGGGTGGGGGAGTCCATGCCCTTGGCAAGAAGCGGTTCTTTAAGCTGATGGCGTATTAACACCCTGGCTGTGTGAGACAGCCAGGAGTTGTTTGCAAACAGCTTGTTATCTTGTTTTAGGTGTCTGACTATTTTATGTCTTAGGCTTGTATTCCTGAGAGCCTGGATGACCTTTGATAAGAATTGTGCTGCCATTAGATCGATTCGAGAGGCCAAGGGGAGAAGGTTTGCCTCCAGTAGGAGGTTAAGGACCTTCGCCCACCTTGGGGCACCCAGAATGACCCTAGCGGCTTCGTTTTGGACTGTCTCCAGTTGGTCTTTATATTTTTTCTTAGTGCCAATCAGAGCAAGGGAGGCATAGTCTACAATGGGCCTGACAGCATGTACATAAAATGAACTTAGTACTCTGTGTCTGGCCCCTATGCGTCTTCCAGTCATTGCTCTCATGACAGACAGTCGTGATTTTGTTCGGTCAACCAGGTACTGGATCTCCTTCTGGAAGGAGAGGGTCCGGTCTATCCTTGCCCCAAGGTAGAGGTAGTCCTGAACCCACTCCAAGTCCATTCCCTGAATTTTCAGACTTGTGCCTTGAACTCTCTGTCTCAGAGCCATGGCTTTGGATTTGGCTGCAGAGATCTTTAGTCCTGTCCTGCAACACTCCTCGGATACGAGGTCCAGACAATGCAGGGCTTGTTTAGGCAGTATGGTCCAGTGGAGAGGAAGAACGACGATCTCGATTGATGCCGATCTCGGAAACTTTTCGCATTGTTGCGGAAGATTCAGTTATTGGTGGCCTCCTTTCGTCGTTCTCTTTCCCCCTATCTCCCTTCTCAGGGGAAACGTGCACGTGTAGAGGTGTCCATTAATGATTATGTGTTTTGTTTCCCCTCTATCTGGCAATACAGTGTTTTAGTCCCACTCTATGCTCTATACAGGTGTTAAGCAGATTCTATAAGGTCGGGAAAAGACGGAAGATTCAGTTATCGGTGGCCTCCTTTCGTCGTCCTCTTTCCCCCTTTTTCTCTTTTCAGGGGAAACGTGCACGTGTAGAGGTGTCAGCAGCTTCTCCCTTGACACAACTATGCTCATAGCAGGATCCCATTCCTGCTACATGGCAGATAATTTCCATTGAGGGCCCTCCAGCGGCGATCCACGAACTATCGACCTCATGTAAGGCTCCTCATTGGGAGAGCGTCTTAGATCTGGAAGTGGGGGAGTTTGTGTCTGTCTGGGCAAGCCAGCACGATTCTATCCTGGTGCCCAGCATACATTACTCCACCCTCTTTGTTTCACGTAAAACTCACAGCCTTACTCGTTCTTTAGCTGCTCTATTTTCTGTTGGGACCCCCTTCCTCCTCCTTCCTGTTTGCTTCTTCTTTCCAGGAGTGGTGGATAACTAAGGTTGCACGCAGTACCGCTTATTCTCCCGGTACATGCTCTACATCACATTTTGCATTATGTTTGCACACTTCTTTTCTGCATCAAAGGCCACCAAGGACGACTTCACTCCCTTTTCCTCCTTCGACCAATGCCCTCCTCTTCTATTAGTGCAGATTCAAGAGCACGGGTGTAGATTCTGCGAAGTTTCTAGATTAGAGTCTGTATAAGTAAGAAATGGTCGCTTGAAGTTTCTACGCAGGTTTGGGTGATACGGCCTAGGACTTTACATGGTTTGGGTTGAGGATGGGGCGAGGAAATAAAAGGAAACTAAGGACTTGTATATGTTTGCTTGTGGTGATGATTTGTGAATAAGTAAATAAATATATATGTGTGTGTGTGTGTTTCGCAGGTTTATATAATGTAGTGGGGTGGCAGATAAGGTCAGTGGACGACCAGGTTAGGTGAGGACACCGGGCTGCCTGCATGTGCCTACTTCGCACAACATTCACCGAGACAGAGTGTTCGACCACAATTAAGTCACCCCATCGTACAAGTTGGCGAACCTCCTTCCAGGTCATAGTGTCCCTACACCGTAGAAACCATAGCACCAGGGGACCTTACTTATGTATATCTTGGGTTAGGACTATATTAGTGTGCATATATATATATATATATATATATATATATATATATATATATATATATATATATATATATATGAATAGGGAAACAGCCACAGTAGAAAATGAAAGTTTCGAACTCTTCACGAGTTCCTCTTCAGACGATTAACCGAAATGGATACAAGGAGATAATTTTGCCAAATGTATTTAGTGATAGAGAGACAGTATAGTAAATGGATGTAAGTCATCTGGTATGGCTGAGTGCAGAAGATGAGGTAGGAGTTCAACTGGGGAGCCGGCAGGCTCCCCAGTCGGCTAAGGACTGGGCAGTCCTTGTGGTGCTGCTGCTGTTGTCTGATTCTGCTGGAGGATCGGGGAATGCTGATCTCGTTTTGGGCTCTGCTGCTTAAGTACACGAGCACTGTGTAAAAGCGCAGGGAACAAGGGGAGGCCGCTGTCCAATGAGCATGGACATGGCTGTGGACCTGATGTGACCCAATCTGGGAAACTACGCTGAACTCCAGGTTGCGGGGTCGTGCTGCTACAGGTACTTCCCCTCCAGAGAGTGAGCAAAGCAAGCAAGCGAAATACCATAACATGTCACTCCGAGGTCACCACTATAGTAAATGAATGCAAGTCATCTGGTATGGCTGGGTGCAGAAGATGAGGTAGGAGTTTAACTGGGGAGCCGGCAGGCTCCCCAGTCGGCTAAGGACTGGGCAGTCCTTGTGGTGCTGCTGCTGTTGTCTGGTTCTGCTGGAGGATCGGGGAATGCTGATCTCGTTTTGGGCTCTGAGGCTTAAGTACACAAGCACTGTGTAAGTGCGCAGGGAACGAGGGGAGGCCGCTGTCCAATGAGCGCGGACATGGCTGTGGACCTGATGCGACCCAACCTGGGAAACTACGCTGAACTCCAGGTTGCGGGGTCGTGCTGCTACAACAGGACGAACAAGAGCTGAATCAGGTCTCAGGAGGAGGGTCAAGGTCGAAGAGTCTGGGGAAAGCTTTGCTAACTAACGAGGAGGTAAGATCATCCAAGCCCCATTGACCAGCACTGAAATTGAAATTAGGTATTTTTCTAATTGAGATTCTAACATTTTTCTTTCATACGAATTTGCTGATTTATGAATTAATTTAGTGCTTTTCCAGTTAAGCCAGTGACCTGAGCGAAACACATTTGATTCTCTAGCAAATCTAACATCACGTTTATGTTCATTAATTCTTTTCTCAAAAGCTCTACTGGTTTTACCTATGTAAAACTTGGGGTAATCCTTACAAGGTATAGTGTAAATACCGCGAGAAGTCTCAAGAGCACCGCTTAAGTATTACGCTACATATTCGGATATGTAAAAACAATGTCAATGCCAGCTAGCTAGCTATGAGATTTATTTCTGGCTTCACCTGGGCCTTTCACTTATGGCCCGGCTTGTGTCAGCTTTTTATGGCAGTCTCATTTGATTCTCTGACACTCGGTGCTTACTGTGGCGGTGGGATTGCCAGCAGGCACTCCTGAAGCCGTGGTGTAAGCATCTTGCATAATCTCTTTACCAGCACGATGGCTGTATTCTGTGGGCCTTGTCTCAGGAATTGCGTGTGCACACAATTTTCTAAGTAATGTACGAGTGTGGCGTTCGGCTCGCCGCAATGCATGCAACACCTCTCTTCACTTTCTATTGTTTGTATGATCTGCCTTGAATAGTGGTAACATAGGCGCATTCTGTGCAGAATGACTTCGGTACCTCTGTTGTTTACTTTAGAGAGTGCCAGTGGTTCATAGCCGGTGGCGTCTGAGTACCAGCTGGCCGAGGGGGAGAATCTCGTTTCCTCTCTGTGAAGCTGCAGGAGGAAGGAGGTTGCCATTACCGTACACTTCCTCCTAAGTAATTTTCGGCTTTGATGTATTATCATGGGATTAGGGGGCATACCCCTAAAAACTTCGGCTAGTCTGTCAGCAAGCTCATTCCCTCTGATCCCAATGTGGCTGGGAACCCAGTTTATGATAATTCTTCTACCCTGTGCAAGACTCCTCTGTGCCAGTGTGAGGATGGTAGTCAGAAGGTAGATAATGTCATTAGGTGAGCGCTGCTGACGACAGTCGATGGCTCCTCTGGAGTCTGTATGTATGACCACATGTCCTTTCCTCACGGACGCATGGTTCAGTGCTCCCATAGCAACTGCCTCTGCCTGTAGTGAGGAGGCGTTGCCTGTTACTCTCATGAATTTTGTGGCATCCCTTGCTACGAAGCCAGCGCCTGCAGTGTGGGTCAAGGGACCGACCGATCCATCTGTGTAGTATGTTCTGCTACCCGGAGGAGTGATGGTTGCAATGACCCTCTGGGTTTCTGCCTTTAGGCTAGGCGTGGAATATTCATTCTTTTTGGATGCCAGTCTCATTACCGAGAACTCTATCGAGGTTTGTGCCCACGGCGGAACTTCGACAAAGTCAGGGTGGGGGGAGTCCATGCCCTTGGCAAGAAGCGGTTCTTTAAGCTGATGGCGTATTAACACCCTGGCTGTGTGAGACAGCCAGGAGTTGTTTGCAAACAGCTTGTTATCTTGTTTTAGGTGTCTGACTATTTTATGTCTTAGGCTTGTATTCCTGAGAGCCTGGATGACCTTTGATAAGAATTGTGCTGCCATTAGATCGATTCGAGAGGCCAAGGGGAGAAGGTTTGCCTCCAGTAGGAGGTTAAGGACCTTCGCCCACCTTGGGGCACCCAGAATGACCCTAGCGGCTTCGTTTTGGACTGTCTCCAGTTGGTCTTTATATTTTTTCTTAGTGCCAATCAGAGCAAGGGAGGCATAGTCTACAATGGGCCTGACAGCATGTACATAAAATGAACTTAGTACTCTGTGTCTGGCCCCTATGCGTCTTCCAGTCATTGCTCTCATGACAGACAGTCGTGATTTTGTTCGGTCAACCAGGTACTGGACCTCCTTCTGGAAGGAGAGGGTCCGGTCTATCCTTGCCCCAAGGTAGAGGTAGTCCTGAACCCACTCCAAGTCCATTCCCTGAATTTTCAGACTTGTGCCTTGAACTCTCTGTCTCAGAGCCATGGCTTTGGATTTGGCTGCAGAGATCTTTAGTCCTGTCCTGCAACACTCCTCGGATACGAGGTCCAGACAATGCAGGGCTTTGTTTAGGCAGTATGGTCCAGTGGAGATGATAGCAAGATCGTCTGCATAGGAGATGATCTTGCATCCCACTGGGAGGTTTATGTTGAGGATATAGGACATTAATGTGTTAAAGAGGGCTGGACTGAGAACCCCACCCTGTGGGCATGTGCTGTGATAAGTGACCTTGGAATTTGACACTGGCTGTTCTATTCCTAAAGTAGTCACCTATCCAAGCCAAGAGCTTACCTCTGATTCCTTTTTGGATCAGGCTCTCCTGAATGGCAATAGGACTTGCCAATTCAAAAGCCTTCTCCAGGTTAAGGAATACTACCACAGATGTGCCTGTGCTTATTGTGCTCAAGAGCGTGGCTGTGTTGTGCGCTGTGCTCATGCCCCTGGTGAACCTGTGGAGGTGTTCATGTGGGTGTCCCATTTTCCATCCTCTTGGCCAGACAGCTGAGGAGAGAGATGGGGCGGTACTTCCCCGGCTCCTTTGGTTTAGGGATGGAAATTATGGTAGCCCTCTTCCAACTCTGGGGTAGAGTGGAAGTTTCCCAGGACTTGTTGATGACTTGCAGGAATGCAAGCTCACCTACCAGTCCCGGGTAGGAAATGATGGGGTACGAGATCCCATCAGAGCCCAGGCTGTGTTACAACTGACTTTATATGCATTTCTTTGTTCCCTCAGAGAAAAGA
>NC_051395.1:39914719-39924719 GCF_015228065.2 Penaeus monodon | reverse complement strand
TTGAATATTTAGAGCATCAGTTTACTTCAAACATGAATGGAGTATTAAACTTCTGAATATGCAGCATCTAGCTATCATGTTTAAAGATAATATATAATTAGAAAACATTGTCACTGTAAATTGTTAGTAATTTTTCCATATTACATTTTTTTATAAGTCCGTATTTTTTAATAAGGAAAAATACCACCTTTTTCTATTTACATGTATTTGGCTGTTGATTTCAATGGTTACTAAAGGTAACCATAAAGTAATACAAAAAGAAGTAAAAGTCTGCTGTGGTATTATCTAGAGATTCTTGAAGTGGTACATGTTATTGAGAGTGATGCTTGAAGATGGAAATGGACACTGCCATCTTATAGAACTAAGAAAAGAAAAAATAAACAACACATGTACAGCTACAGTGACATCATTTTTACCGCGAAATGACAAAAATATCCACTTCATGTCACCGCTCAAAGACTAAGTCCACAACACCATCAAAAGGCCATAGTTCTTTATGTCACATTTTCTGTAATTTGATGCTAATTGCGAATAAGGGAGGGGGACAGGTGGCTGGCCCCCCTATCTAGAGAATAAATATAAAGTAATAAAGGTTAAATTTGGATTTTTGGGTTTGCATGATAGCCTGGTTTTGGGACTCTCTGGAAGGTGCATCATTCACAGTAACAAATACCCTTGAAGTATATATTCCTGCTACATTGTGGGGGAGTTTTAAAAATTTTGTCAAAAGGAAATTTAACCTGAAAGTACTTGTGAACACATGGATGTTGAGAAATAAGTACAGTAATCTAATTTTATAGAGTATAATTTGTTATGCCAATTATTAACTCATACAATGTGGATGATGTGAACATGCTGTCATGAGAATTTTGGCTGAAGGCCAGGGTGATGGGAATGATTCAGCACGAGTGCATAAAGCCCTTGGGGGGTGATTAGACTTAAGTAGCATTTAGGAAGGGGCTTTTACATTATTTCCATTGATAAACGAGTGTAAGCTGTGACTGGAAGAGTGCTGGCTCTAGGGAGGAAGCTATATCCATGCTCAAAATACTAATCCTGCTTACTGTAACTGGCAGTGTAGTTTATATTACAGAAAACTGAATATTACGAAAGAAATTACACAAATAGCAAAATATTACTTATTGTTAATATTATTTTTATGATTATTATGAAGTGAATATATTTACGGCAACATAATGTGATGTCTGTTGACTAGTTTTACGGGAGTTTTGGTCATGTATGTGTATTGTGGATTTTACCCACTGCAGGATAGAGTGCATGTGGGAGTGCCTGATTCCGAGTCTGTCTGATGCTCTCTCCTGCCATGAATACATGGAGGAATGTTTTTTTTCTTTTTTCTTTTCTTTTCTTTTCCTTTCTTTTTCTTTTCTTTTCTTTTCTTTTCTTTTCTTTTCTTTTCTTTTCTTTTCTTTTCTTTTCTTTTCTTTTCTTTTCTTTTCTTTTCTTTTCTTTTCTTTTCTTTTCTTTTCTTTTCTTTTCTTTTCCCTGAGTAGGGGTTGTGGGGATGTAGCCCGCCAGGAATGGGGTTGTGGGCACACAACCCCATTCCTAGCATTAGACAATATAGTGATTGATTCCACACTGTGATTACAATAGTGTCTGAGAATTCCACACTGAACATGTGCACCAGAACTCCCTGAAAAATAGTTAATAGACATTGCATTATGGTACCATAAGCATAGCCACTGTCATATTATTGTAACCAGAGATATGATATAGAGTCTGTGTAAGAAAACAGTCCTATTACCATCTGGAAAAAGCAAATAAGTACAAATATAGACATTGAAAATGGCAAAAAAGCTAAAAATGCTTATGCAGATAAAGAGAAAATAACATTGTAAAGGGGAGGCATGAAGTCCTGTCACCACAAATGAGTGTTTGTATGCCCAGCCTACAAGCCACACTCGCCTTTTGGGCCACATCCTGTGAAGCATCCGAATTCAAGGGGTTAATTATTCAGAATAGGAGTATATCATATATATATATCATCTGGCACCTGATGTTTAGTTCACCTATCTCAGCTGGGTCATGACATCACAAACAAGGCATGTCACTTGGACTTGTCCGGGCTGTAGGTGTTTGCCCCCCAATATAGGAAATTATTAATATTTCTTGATAATCTGTTGGATCACATGTAAATTTTTTTTTTTTTTTTTTTTTTTTTTTTTTTTAATTTTTTCTTTATAAACACAAAAAATAATCTGTAGGTATGTCAACTCTACAAAAATCTTGATTTTTAATTTCTGAATATCTTGTTTTTTTTTTTTTTTTTTTTTTTAAGAAGTGCTACTGTAAACCAGTTTTTAAAAAAAATCAATCAAAGACAAACTACATTGCTATTTTTTTCTGAAACTCAGAAATTTGCCTATATCATTTTTTTTTTATATCTCAGTGCTCTTTACAACACAATGCTGCAGCACAGCCAGCCTGATTTATAGTAATTTGTAGTTTGGACAGCTTGCAAATTTCTTTCTCTGTATTATATTTCAATGAAATATAATATTACATATATTATAAACATATATATATAATATATATATATAATATATATATATATATATATATATATACATACATACATACATACATATATACACACATACATACATATATAAATAAGCTCATTTAATTCACTTTGCAATGAGACTATTGGGTAAATAATCAGAAATATTGTTTACAATAAAAATATTTTGTAAAAGAACCCATAAAAAATGTTGTTAATAGAAAAAGTGAATTGTTCCTGGTAGTAAAGTTTCATATAATTAAATCACAAAGAACTAAATTGAACTAAACAGAATTTAAAAATGATAATCCCCCCTCCAAAAAGAAAATAGATATTAATGGTCACAAAGCTTGTGTAATTTGTGAGGAAGTTAATAAACTGTTTGAATCATTCTCTGGTAAAAGGACTAAAATTATTGCGTTGTAAATGAATAAATATTCATTACTTCAGAAAGAAAATATCTTTCTCTTATATATCCAAAAGGTGGGGATTGGTCAATTGTAGAGGCTGGGAGTTCTGTGGAGTCATTTGCATACATATTATTCCAATCAAATAGAAAACTTAACCCAATCGGCACGTTTGGCAAGAATACATGCCATGCCCACTGTAACACAGGTTTATTTATTGTATTCACACATAGATGGCTCTACAAGTGCTTAGTCATCAAGGGGTCACTTATTAGTTTCCTACCTTTCTCACCTTTTTCCCATTTTCCTTGTCTTTTGGAAAGGATCTTTTGCATTATTTCATTGTCTTAAATGTTAACAAGATTTTAAAAATACTTTAATAATCATAACATCAATAAAAATAATAACAGTATTGATATCAATTGTTTTAAAAGGAAAACGCATTTTCCCGCCAATTCAAGAATGGGAAATCAAGATCATCAGTGGGGCTACTGATGACTCCTTGGAGGCTGAGCAATGTGAGCCATCTGTATGTAACAAAATTCACAAAAACCTACAAGGGACAGAACATAAATCTGGGGTGATTGGGTTAAGAGGGGAGTGAATGGTGTCCAACTACCTATGACACTTACAGTCAGTGGCATGACCCACAACTAGCCCCTTTTTTTTCCAGAATCTGGGGGAAAGAATATGTTAACTTTCAACTCAATGGACAGTTTTCAAATTCCCATTTAAGTGTCATTGTGGACCATCATAAATACATACATATATGTTATATGTTATATATATAACACATAATATATATATTACATATATATATATATATTTTATATATTTTATATATATATATATATATATAGTTATATTTATATATTTTTTATATATTATTTTTATATTCTCTTTTATATACATATATATAATATATGTATTATATATTTATATTTATATATATATATAATATATCCATATATTTAAATAATATATTTATATATATATATTTATTATATTTATATTATTTCTCTATATTATCTTACTAATCTATCTATTATATTTCCAATATCTTCTTAATCTTTATATTCTATATTATATATTATATCTTTTATTATTTATCTAATATAATATATTTATCTCATATATATCTCTATATATCTTATATTTATTTTATATATTACCAATTATTTTATTTCTTTATATATATATATATTACATTTTATATTATATATATTTACCTTATATTATATTTAATTTTTATTATACCATAATAAATATATTGTTTTATATTGTTTTTATATTATTATAAATATATTATTATATATATATTATTCAATTTAAAATTATAAAATCTATATAAAAATACAATTTTACTCACTTATTAATTTTTATATTTATCATATAATTATTATATATATATTCTTATTTTTTAAATAATATATATATTAATATAATAATCTATATATATATCATAATATATTATATAATATCTTAATATATATCTCTATCTATATTAACCTATATATATATATATTATATATATATTATTATATTTTATATATCTATTATATATAATATAATATAATACTTAGTTTTTTTTTGTTTTTTTTTTTTTTTTTTTTTTGTTTTTTTTTTTTTTACATATAATATTTATATATTATTTTATATTCATGTAGTCTATACATATTATATATCTTTTAAAATATTATATATTTATATATATTATATTATTAATTATTCATAAATATATATATTTATATATATTAATATATCTTATATAATTTTATATATAATACTAACATATATAATAATTATATTATATATAATTATATATATTTATTATATATTAAAATAATATTTATATATATATTATTATTTGTTATTTGATTTTTATTATGTTTTATTATATTTTTTTTTTTTTTTATTTTTTTTGTTTTTTTTTGGTTTATAATTTAATTTTTATAATAATTCCCCATAAATTATAAAAATATATATTATATTATTATATATTATATAAAATATAAAATATATATATATATATATATATCATCATATACATTTGTATGTTTTGACTTTTTATTGTGTGTATTTTATGTTTTTTGTATGTTGTTATTTTTTTTTGTTAAAGGATGTTTTTGTTTTTTGTTTTTTGTTTTTGTTGTTGTTTGTTTTAAATTTTATTTTATATTTATATATATGTACATATCGATATATGTAAATTTTATCATATATATTATATCTATATTATACTATATCTTATCTATGTATATATCTTAAAATATATATTACATATACTACATACCATCTATATTAAATTTCCTATATATTACTTATACTATATGTATTTATGCTTATATCATATTATATTATATACTATATATATATATTATATATATATGATATTATATATTTAAACTATATCTCTATATTTTTTTATATCTTGCATATCTTATTTTATGTTTTCTTATGTTATATATAAACATATATATATATATATAAATTAATATATATATAACATATATATATGCTAATTTATATATATATATTCTAATCTTTATATTTATATTCATATATCTATTATCTCTAAAGCTATAATCTCTATATTAATTTATATATATATATTTTATATATATATATATCTCATATATTTTTAAAACTATATTAAAAATATATATATATTAATCTATTATTAATATTATATTATTATATACTATTATTATATATATTTTTATATAATTATATCTAAGATATATATTAAACTATTTATATTTTTATATATTTTTTACTATATTATATATAATTATATTATATTATATATAATTCTAAAAATTATATATATATTTTTATATAAAAATATATAAAATCTATATTATTTATATATATATATATATAAACATGCATATTAAATTTTACTATCTCTATCTTATCTTCTATAATTATAATCATATATTATATATATACTCTATATACATAATATATATATTTATATGATATATATATTATATATATATGATATATATTTTATATATATATTATAATATATATATAATTTATAATATATTATATATTCTATATATAATATTTATATATAAATAAAATTATATATATATAGATGTATATATTATATATATGTATAATAATTTTAACTATTTTAATATATACTATATATAATATATATATATATATATATATATTAATATCATTGATATATCATTTATATTATATTACTTATATATATCTATTACTAATCTATATATATATATCATCTATTATTATATAATATTATTATATGTATAAAACATATTATTATAAATATATCTATATTTTATCTATATATATATAATATATATATATATATATATAAAATATATCTATTATTTTTATATATATTATTTTGTATATTTTATATATAAAATCTATATTACATTATATAAAATTATGTATATATATATTCATTTTTTATATAAATATATTAAAATATATATATATTATTATTACATTGTATTTTACTGATTAAATTTATATTATATATATATTTTATACTATATATCATCTATATATTTAATTATTTAAAATTCTTGTTTTATTTTTATCTATATATTATATATATCTCTATATATATAATATTTTATATATATATATATAATATATATATTTTATTATAATATTACATATTATATATAAAATTATTATCATTTATTATATTTTTATATATTATAATATTTTATATCTATAATATCATCATATTCTACATCATTTATATATATATATATTTTATATTTATATCTATTATATTATATCTATTCCTAATATTAATTATATTTTATTTATTATATTATTTAAATTTTATATATACTTATTTTTTCTCTCTATATTATCTCTTCTATATATTATCCTAACTATTCTTATATATATATATACTCTATATATATCTAAAATATATATATATATCTAATATATTTTTATCTCATTATTATATCATCTTCTAAAATCTTATATATCTATATTATATATATCTTATATATTATACCATTTAAATAACCCTCTATTATATATATCTATAATCCTACTATATCTAATCTAATATACCCATATTATATATATATTATTATCTCTATGTTTAATTATATCTATATCTATATCTATCCATCTCTATCTATATATATATACTATGTATACATTACTTATATTTTATAATAATTATATATATCTTATATATATATTTTGAATATATATTTCATATAATATTTTATATTATATTGGATTATATTATATATATATCTATTCATTATCTCTATTATATATATATCTTATATATATAATATATCATATTATATATATTTTTATATATATATATATATATATATTATCATAATATATATATATATCATATATATATATCTAATATTATATCTATATATATATAATATATAAAATATATATATAATTAATTATATTATCTATATATTATAAAAATGCGATTTATTATATATATAAATATATATTATATATATATATTCATATATATATTATTATAATTTTAAAAAATATATATAAAATATCTTAATTATTTATATTATATATATATATAATATAATATATAATAAATATATATAATATCTATAATAATATATATATTTTATATCTATATCTATACATTATATAATATATATATTATATATATATATATATATATTATATATTTTATATATTTATAATATATCTATTAATATATCTTTTATATTATATTATATATATATATTTATATATCTACTATATATCTATTATATTATATTATATATAATATAAAATACATATATATATTTCCCAATAAAATAACTTACATATATATATCACATATCATGAATATACTACACTATATATAATATATCATAATACAAATAATAATATATTATTATATATCATCTTAATATACATATTATTATACTAAAATTATATATATTTATTAAAATCATATATCTCTATTTTTATATATATTTATAATATATCATCTAATATCTAGCACTATTTTATATTTCTTTATTGTTTTCTAAAAATATTATATATAATATCAATATATTCTCTTATTCTATGTATTAATATCTATATATATTATATTATATATCTTATATATAATATATAAAAATATTTATATATCTATATATAAAACATATCCTACTCTATAATATATATCTTTATATATATCATCATAACATATAAACACTACATCATATAATATTTTAATGTACAAAACCAACCACAAAACAACACTAAGTAACACTCACACCAATCCAAAAACTACAAATAACATAAATCATTTTATATATATTATATTATATATATAATCTATTTTATATCTATTATATATATTATATATAAATTTTATATTATATATTATTAATTATTCTTATATATTATCTCTATTATCTCATATATATTATATTCATATATATATATCTATATATCTATCTATCTTAATTCTATCTTATCATATTAATATTATTTCTGATCTCTATATAATTATATTATTCTATTATATATACTATTTTTATATATGATCAACATATATAAATATATATTTTTGTATATATACTAACCTAATATATTCCCATATATATATATATCTATATTAATAATATATTACATATAATATATATATAATATATATATATATAATATAATCTTATAAATTTTATTAAAAATTATTAATATTATATACTATTTTAATAATTATATATATTAATATTATTCAAAATATAATACATTATTAATATATATAACTTATGTATAAATAATATCTATAAACCTCAACCAATATATAGCTTCACATTCAATTATAATCAACCCCAATATATAAATCTACAAATTGTGTATTTATTTATATTTATTAAAACTATAGATATTATATATAATAATATATTATTATATTATTATATATTATATAATATATATAAAATACTTAATACTTTGACATTGTAAATATAAAATAATTTAAATTAATTACAGATAAAATATATAAAAAACTATCTAACAACTCTAACTCCTATCTATAAATAAATTTTAATAACTTTCTCATATCATATTTCACGGTTTTTAATACTCATCTATTTAAATATACCAATACTCAAAACTTCCCATACACAACTCCCACCATTCTAAAACTGTATTTTCTTTTCCCCACGAAATTTATATATTTAACATTATCCCTTTACATAAAGAATTTACTTTATAATCCTCTTTATTTTAATTTGTAATATAAACTATATTTTTTAATTTTATCATATTATATCTATATTTCACATTTTATTGTGAATGTTATATATATCAAAAGTAATATATTTATCTATTATCATCTATTTATAGTATTTTTAAAATTTTATATTTACTATATCAAATCTTAATTCCTATTAACTATACTATATATATATACTTTCCTCTATTTATATACTTTCTATATGTATTTAAATATTATTTATATTGATCATATTAGCATATCATATTCTACTTAAATTTTCTATATTTCTTTCTGATTGTATTTTTATTACCTTCCTTTCTTATTCAAAATTATTAATTTTAAAATTCACATTGCTTAATATCATTTTTTTTTTTTTATAATTTTACTTTAGTTATTAAATATTTTTGATATATATAATATAATACTTTTAAAAATATGTTTTTAAAAATTTTTTGTAAATATTTTTAATATATAATATTAAAAGAGTTCCCAATTTAAAAAAAAAAAAAAAAAAAAAAAAAAAAAAAAAAAAAAAAAAAAAAAAAAAAAAAAAAAAAAAAAAAAAAAAAAATTTTTTTTTTTTTTTTTTTTTTTTTTTTTTTTTTGATAAAATTAATTTTTTTTATGTTTTTTTTTTTTTTTTTATTTTTAAAATTTTTTTAAAAAAAAATGAAATTTTTTTAATTTTAATATTATATTTTTTTTTTTTTTTTTTTTTTTTTTTTTTTTTTTTTTTTTTTTTTTTTTTTTTTTTTTTTTTTTTTTTTTTTTTTATTTTTTTTTTTTTTTTTTATTTTTTTAAAATATTTAAAAGTATTTTAATGTTTTTATTATATTTTTTTT
>NC_051395.1:39897369-39912369 GCF_015228065.2 Penaeus monodon | reverse complement strand
CCAATTTGTTAATGTTAATAACAGTAAAGCTAATAGTGTTGGTGTCATCAACAAGTACAATTATGATGACTTATAATAATAGCAAGGTGTATGTAATTAACAGGGATTTTAACAAGAAAAAGGATGATATAGAAGTGATTAAAGTAAGTTATTGCATGTATTGGTAAAACAAAAAATTATGATAACAATGCTGATAAAACATTGTGTCTTAACAGGGATATTTACAAGCAAAATGATCATAAAACATATAAATATGATTTCTGTATTACAGAGATCCAAAGCAAATCAGTCCAATTTTCTAGTTTTTTTTGTTGGGTAATGTCTGTAATGTTCTGGCCACTTAAGACAGTACAGACTTTGTCTTCCTGCACTGAGTTCTTAGAAGCCTTTGAAGTTTTGCTTAATGTCAAAGTAATGTAAGTTTGACAGGAATGGCATTTACTTCATTGATAATGTGCCACATGAGGTTCTTTCCACTACTATTATTAACTTTGAGTAGCACTTGTGCTTTCCTAAGTAAACTGTTTGGAATTCTTTGGAAGGTGTAATAATTGCTTAAGGATTTGATATAATTATGAATATAAGAAAGATTTTGCATCTGTAAGATCTCTGTATATAAATATGTTCATAATAATTTACATCAAATATATGTAAAACTTATAATTCCCATCATTATTGAAAAAAAAAAACTTTTGAGACAAATAAACACGGGAAATTAAAGGGAGTTGGTAAATTAAATGGAAAAGAGTTCCAATGGGGCCTTATTCTCTTTTTAAAAATTATCCTTTAGTAAGTATTATATAAGGTAAAAGTTATTGATAAGAAATTTTGTTTGTGTTTGTCCTTTTTATAGTCTTTTTGGGGGGGGTTTTTTACCACCGTAAACCCATTCTTGGGATTCCCAAAAACACCATGCTGAAAATTTATTAATAACTATTGGGGACTTCTTCAAACCAAAAGGGGGAGGTGTTGGTGGCCCTGTTTTAACCTGTGGTAGTGGCTATGAGGGGTGTGGGGAATAAGGGCAGGGGGGCGGCACTATTGTTGGAAAAGGGTTTTTGGGGGGGGTGTTTAAAATTGGGGTTAAACAACTTTGTTTTTTTTACTTGAATAAGTTGGGTTTTAATCACAGAGTTAAATGTTATAGGTAGGGGTTTTTAAAGTTATGCCCTTTCTGCCAAAGCCCAAAAAAAAAATAAAAATGATAGTGGGACTAGAAAATTATGTTATATGTTTGTTCGAAAGGCAGTTTATTGATTATTATGGAAATGTTGTTATAGATATTTTGTTTGTTAAAATCACGGTTTTCTTATAAAAAGAGTTTGAGATATTTAAGATCCAGAAATGAATGATAAGCAAAAGAAAGAAAACAATGATAAGAAGTGAGCACAGATTAAGAGTGGAAGCTTAGTGATCCTTTTCAACATATTTTGTCTTAGTCATAGGACCTAGTCATACTAAGTGCGAAAAAACAAAAAGGAAAAAAGAAAAGTGTGTATGAGTTTGAGGAAACGGAACACAATCTCTCTCTCTCTCTCTCTTCCCCTCTCTCCCCTTTCTCTTTTCTCTTTTCTCTCTTTTCCCTCTCTCTCTTTTCCCTCGCCTTCTCTCCTCTTTCCTCCCTTCTTTCCTCTCCTCTCTCTCTCTCTCTGTTCCCCTCTTTTCTCTCTCTCTCTCCTCTCTCTCTCCCTTCTCTCTCTCTCTCCTTTTCCTCTCTCTTCTCTCCCCTCTCTCTTTTCATCTCTCCTCTCTCTTCTATTTTTTTCTTCTCTCTCTATTTTTTTCTCTCTCTTTTTTTTCTCTTTCCCCCCTTTTTTTCTCTTTTCTTTTTTTTTCTCTTTTTTTCTCCTTTTTTTTCTTTTTTCTCTTTCTCCTCTATTTCTCTTTCTTTACTCTCTCTCTCGCTCCCCCCGCTTCTCTCCTCTCTTCTCTCTCTCTCTTTTCCCTCTCTTCTCCTCCCTCTCCTTTCTTTTCTCCCTCCACTCTCTCTCTCTCTTTTCTCTCTTCCTTTTCTCCCCCCCTCTCCCCTCTCCCATATAATATATAAGTATATAATTTTATAATATAAAATTTTTTTTATATATATTTCTCTCTCTCTATTTTTTTTTTTTTTCTCTCTCTATTTTTTCTCTCTCTCTTTTTTTCTCTCTCTATTTTTTTTTCTCTCTCTATATATATATCTTTTCTCTCTCTATTTTTCTCTCTCTCTCTATTTTTTTTTTTCCTCTCCCCTATTTTCCTCTTCTCTCTATTTTTCTCTCTCTCTATTTTTCTCTCTCTCCCTATTTTTTTCTCTCTTCCCCTATTTTTTTTCTCTTTTCTCCCCCTTTTTTTTACTCTCTCTATTTCTCTCTCACCCCTCTCTCTCTCTCCTCTCTCTCTCTCTCTCCCCTCTCTCTCTCTCTTTATTTCTCTTCTCTCTCTCTCTCTCTCTCTCTTTTTTTCTCCCCTCTCTTCTCTTCTCTCTCTCTTATTTCTCTCTCTTCTCTTCCCCCCTCCCCCTCCCCCCCTCTCCCCCTCCCCCTCTTTCCCCCTCTCTCCCTCTCTCTCTCTCTCGCTCTCGCTCCCCTTTCGCTCTTCTCTCCTCTCTCTCCCCCTTTTTCTCTCTCTCTCTCTCTCTCTCTCTATTTCCCTCTCTCTCTTATTTCTCTCTCTCTCTCTCTATTTCTCCTTCTCCTTCTCTTTTCCCCTCTCTCCCCCTCTAAAATTTTTCTCTCTCTCCCATATATTTTTTCTCTCTCTTTTCTCTCCTTTTATTTCTCTCTCTCTCTCTATTTCTCTTCTCCTCTCTCTATTTCCTCTCTCTCTCTATCTCTTTTTAATTTTTCTATATTATTCTCCTCTCCTCCTCTCTCCCCCTCTCTCTCCCCTCTCATCTCCCTTCTCTCCTCTCTCTCCTCTCCTCTCTCTCTCTCTTTCTCTCTTTTCCTCTCTCTTTTCCTCTCTATTTCTCTCTCTTTTTTCTTCTCCTTTTTTCCCCTCTCCCACTTTTTCTCTCTCTCTCTCTCTTTTCTCTCTCTCTCTCATTTCTCTCTCTCTCTTATTTCCCCCCTCCCCTTTTCCCCCCCTATTTCTCTCTCCTCTTTTTCTCTCTCTCCTCTTCTCTCTCGTCTCTTCTTTTTCTCTCTCTCTCTCTCTATTATTTTTATAATTAAAATTTTTAAAAAAATATATATATATATATAATATATAAAATAAAATATGTAGTAAAGTTTATATTTATATATTATATTATATAAAATATATATATTTTATATTTTTCTCCCTCTTTTTTCCCCCTAAATTTTTCTTTTCCCTCTTCCCCCCCCCCCCTTTTCTCTTCCCCTCTCACTCCCCTCCTCTCTTTTCCCCCATTTTCTCCTCATTCTTCTCTCCTCTTTTCTCTCTCTTCTCTTATCCTCTCTTCTCTCTCCTCTTTTCTCTCTCTCTCTCTTTTCTCTTTTTTCTATTTCCCCTCTCTCTTTCCTCTCTCTATTTCTCTATTTCTCTATTTTTCTCTCTATTTCTCTATTTCTCTTCTCTCAAACTCTCTCTCTTTTCCCCCTCTTTTCCTCCCCTTTTCTTCTTCTTCCTCTCTCTCCCTTTTCCCCTCTCCCCTCTCTCCTCTCTCTCCCCTTTTATTTCCTCATATTTTCTCTCTATTTCTCTTTTTTCTTTTATTTTCTTTTTTCCCTTTATTTCCTTTTCTCTCTATTTTTCTTTCTCTCTATTTTTTCTTTCTCTCTCTCTCTTTTCTCCTCTCTCCTTTTCTCCCCTCCCCTCTCTCGTCTCCCCTCTCTTCCCCTCTCCTTTTTCTCTCCTCCCTCCCCCGTCCCCTCTCTCTTCCCCCTCTCGTCCCCCTCTCCCCTCCTCTCTTTTTCCCCTCTCCTTCCCCCTCTCTCTTCTCTTTTTTCTCCTTTTCTATTTCCTATTTTTTCCCCTCTCTATTTTTTCTTTTGTTTCTATTTTTCCCCTCTCATTTCCTTTTATTTTCTCTCTCTATTTTTCTTTTCTCTCTATTTCTCTTTTCTCCCCTATTTTTCTTTTTTCCCTATTTCCTCTCCCCTCTCTCCCTCTCCCCCCTCTCTCTCCCCTCTCTTCTCCCTTTTCTCTCTCTCCCCTCTCTCTCTCTCTCTCTCTCTCCTGTTTCTCTCTCTCTCTCTCTCTTTTTTTCTCTCCTCCTTTTCCTCTCTGTTTTTCCCTTTCCCCCCCCCTTTTCCCCCCCTTCCCCCCCCTTTTCTTTTTTCTTTTTTCTTTCTCTCTCTCTTTTTCTCGTTTTTCTCTCTCCCCTCTCTCGGGTTTTCTTCTCTCTCTCCTCTCTCTCTCTCCCCTCTTTTCTCCCCTCTCCCCTTTTCCTCTCCTCTCGCCTCTCTTCTCTCCCCTCTCTCCCCGTCTCTCTCTCTCCCCTTCTGTCTCTCTCTCCCCTTCTCTGTTTTTCTTCCTCTCTCTGTTTTTCTTTCTCTTTTCTGTTTTCTCTTCTCTCTCCTCTCTCTCTCTTCTCCCTTTTCTCTCTTTTTCTCCTCCCCCCTCTCTCTTCTTCTCTTTCTCCTTTTCTCTCTTCTTTTCTCTCTCTCTATTAAGGGGCCCGGGCACATTAATTTTATTCTGTCCGGGGGTTCCCCCCTTTTCAGAGGTGGAAACTTTTCCCCCCCTTTCTGTAACGGATGCGAGAAAGAAAAACCCCCCACAACGCCAAAACGCTCTGTTGTGTTTTAAACCCTGCCCCGGGGGTGAAAGATATTGCGGAACCAAAAAATTTATAATTAAATAGGAACTCATTTTCTTAGAATCCTTAAAATTTTATAAATTTAAAAATATATATATTTATATTATATATTTTATATAATTTATATAGATATATATTTTATATACTATAAAATACATAATTCATACATATTAAACCCCCATATATATACAAAATAAAATATAAAATACTATTAAAAACAATTATATTATACCTATGTATAAAAATGATAAAAACTAAAATTTTTATTAAATCAAAATAAAATTGCATTTAACAATAACCCCTTTCATTAAATGTTTTTTAGATAATTCAGAAAAAACATTCATTTTTACTATGAACCAAACGTCAACCTATTCCCACAAACCCAAAAACATTGGAGCTCTCTTTTGGAATTTTTTTTCACCTTTTTGGTAAAGTGGAGCCAAAGAGCCTTTTTGGAACAAACCCGTCATAAGGATTATAAAAACAGGGAAATTTTAAACAAAATAAATGGGGAAAACCTGGGGGTAACGCACATCAACCCTCCCCCAGGCACACTGAGTAAAAGGGTACAACATTTTTTAAAATACCCTAAAAGCATTGTTTAAAAGTTATGAACCTGAAATGAGACGATTTTTTATCTCAAGGACCTGAAAGTATTTTGGGCCAAAAACCCTCTTGTAGCTGACCAGACTTCGGCGATCCTATCTGGGATCCTAGGGCAGAATAGACCCAGTGTGAAATTTTGCTTTACTCTCTCCTCTCTCTCTCCCCTTTTCTCTCTCGTCTCCCTCTCTTTTTCTCTCTCCTCTTCTCTCTCTCTCTCTCTCTCTTCCTTTTCCCCCATTTCTCTCTCTCCCCTTTTCTCTCTTTTCTCTCTCTCTCTCCCCCTTTCTCCCACCTCTCTCTCCTCTCTCTCTTCCCCTTTTTCTCTTTTTCTCTCTATTTCTCTCTCTCTCTCTCTCCTCTCTTCCTCCTCTCTTTTCTCTCTTCTCTCCCCCTCCTCTTTTCTCTCCTTCCCCTTTCCTTTTCCCCCAAAAACCCCCCTCTCCCCTCTCTTTTTTTTCTCCCATTTCTTTTCCTCTCTCTCTCTCTCTCCCCTTTTTTTCTTCTCTCTTTTTTTTTCTCTCTCTCCCCTATTTTCTCTCTCTCCTCTTTTCTCTCCTCTCCTCTATTTCTCTCTCTCTCCCTCTCCCATTTCTCTCTTTCTCTATTTTTTCTCTCTCTCTCTCTCTCTCTCTCTCTTTTTCTTCTATTTTCTTTCTTTCTCTCTCTCTATTTCCTCTCTCTCTGTCTCTATTTCCCTCTCTCTCTGTCTCTATTTTTTCTCTCCTCTTTTCCTATTTTTTCTCTCTCCCCCCTCTCTCTCCTCTCTCATTTTCCCTCTCTCCTTTTCTCTCCGCTCTCTCTCTTTTTCTCTTTTCCCCTATTTCTTCTCTCCCTCCTCTCTTTTCTCTCATTTCCTACTCTCTCTCTCTCTCCCTCCCCGCTCTCTCCCCCTCCCTTCCTCTCTCTCTCTCTCTCCTCTCCCCTCTCCCCTTTTTTCCCCCTCTCTCCCTCTATTTTTTCTTTTCTTTTTCTCTCTCTCTCTCTTTCTCTCTCCTCTCTCTCTATTTCTCTCTCCTCACCCCTCCTCTCTCTTTTTCTCTCTCCACCCCCATCCTCTCTCTCCTCCTTTTCCCCCTTTTCTCATTTCTCTCTCCCCTCTCCTCTCCTCTCTTCTCCGTCCCTCTCTCCCCCAACCCCTCAATCCCCTTCCTTTTTTCTCTCCCCCCCTCTCTCTCTTTTCCCCCTCCCCCCTTTTCTCTCTGCCCCCTCCCCCTTCTTCCCCTCTTTTCCTTTCTCTCTCCCCTCCTCTTCATTTCTCTCCTCCCCTCCCTTTTCTATTTCTCTTTCCCCTCTTTTTCCTCTCTCTCTCTATTTCCCCTCTCTCTCTCCTTTCTATTTCTCTCTCTCCTTTTCTCTATTTCTCTCTTCTCTCTTTCTCTCTCTCTCTCTCTCTTTTCCTCTCCCCCTTTTCTCTCTCCTTTTTCTCTCTCTTTTCTCCCCTCTCTTTTCTTCCTTTTCCCCCTCTCCTCTCTCTCTCCGGGCTCCCCCCTCCCCCTCTCTCTCTCTTATTTCCCCTCCCCTCCCCCTCCCCTCCCCTCCCCTCCCCCTCTCTCTTTTCTCTCTCCCTCTCCCCCTCCCCTTTCTTTTCCTCTTCTCTCTCTATTTCTCTCTCTCTCTCTCTATTTCTTTTCTCTCTCTCTCTCTTTTCTTTTCCTCTCTCTCTCTTTTTTCTCTCTCCTCTCCCTCTCCCCCCCCCCCTCCCCCCCCCCCCCCCCCCCCCCTCTCCTTTTCCCTTTTCTCTCTCTCTTTTCCCTCTTTTCCCCTCCTCTTACTCTCTTTTTTCCTCTCATTTCCTTTTATTTTTCTCTTTTCTCTCCCCTCTCTTTCCTCTCTCCCCTCTCCTCTCTCTCCTCTCTTCCCCTCTCTCTCCTCTCTCCCTCTCTAAATTTTTCCTCTCTATCTCTTTTCTCTCTCTATTTCTCTCTCTCTCTATTCTCCTTCTCTCTCCCTCTTTCCCCCAATTTTCTCTCTCTCTCCTCTCTCTTTATATATATATAAAATATATATTTATATATATATATTATTTAAAAATAATAATTATATAATTTTTATTTCCCCTCTCTCTGTTTCCTCTCTATTTCTCTCTCTCTGTTTTTTCTCTCTCTCTATTTCTCCCCTCCTCTTTTTCCCCTCTTTTCCCCTCCCCTTTTCCCCTTCTCTCCTCATCTTTCTCTTTTCCCCCTCTCTTTCTTTTCTCTCTCTCTCTCTTTTTCTCTCTCTCCCTATTTCTCTCTCTCTCTTTTATTTCTTCCCCTTCCTTTTTTCCCCCCTCTCTTTTCTCCTCTCTCTCTTTTTCTCTCCTCTTCTATTTTCTTTTCCCCCCTCCTTTTTCTTCTTTCCTCCTCCTCTCTCCCTCTTTTTTTCCTCTCTCTCTCTCTTTTCCCCTCTCCCTTCTCTCTTTCTCTCTATTTTTCTCTCTCTCTCTCTCTATTTCTCTCTCCCCCCTCTCTTTTCTCTCTTTTCCCCCTCCCCTCTCTCTTTTCTCTCTCCCCTCTCTCTCTCCCCTTTCCCCCCTCCTCCTTCTCTCTCTCCTCTCTCCCTTTCCCCTTTTCTCTCCCCTCTCTCTCTCTCCCTCTCTCTCTCTCTTTCTCTTTTTCTCTCACCTTTTTTTTCCATCTCTCTTTTTCTCTCTCTCCCCTTTTTTCTTCTCTCTCTCTCTTTCCCCTCATCCCCTTTCCCCCTCTCTCTTTCCCTCCCCTCTTTTTTCTCTCTCCCTCCACCCCCTCTTTCATTCTTTTTCTCTCCCTCCCCCTTCTCTTTTTCTCTCTCCTTTTCTCTCTCTATTTTCCTCTCTCTCTCTTCTCTTTTCTCTCTCCTCTCTCTCTTTCTCTCTCCTTTTCTCTCTCTAATTTTTCTCTCTCTCCTCTCCACTTTCTCTCTCCCTTTTTCTCTTCCTTTCCTTTCCTCTCTCTTCCCCCTCTTTCTCTCTCTCCTCTCTTTTCTTTCCTCTCTCTCTCTCTCTCTTTTCTCCCCTTTTTTCCTCTTTTCTTTTTTTCCTCTCTCTCCCTTTCTTTTTCTCTCTCCTTTTTTCTTTCTCTCTCTCCCCCTTTTCTTTCTTTCTCTTTCTTCTTTTCTCTCCCTTTCTCTTTCTCTCTCTCTGTCTCTCTCTCTCTCCCCTCTCCCCCTTTCTCTCTCCGTCTTTTCCCCTCTCTCTCTCCCCTTCCCCCTCTCTTCCCCCTTTCCCCCTTTCTTTCTCTCCCCCTCTCTTTCTCTCTCCTCCCCCTTTTCCCCTTTCTCTCTCTCTCCTCCTTTTTCCTCTCTCTCTCTTTTTCCTTTTCTCTCCTTCCCCTCTCTTTTCTCTCTCTCTCTCTTTCCCCCCCTCCCCCCCCTTCCCCCCCCATTTTTTCTTCTTTTTTCTCTCTCCTCTCTCCCCCTTTTTTTTCTCCTCTCTCTCTCTCTCTCCCTTTCCCCTTTCCCTTTCTCTCTCTCTTTTTCCCCCCTCTATCTCTTTTCTCCTCTTTCTCTCCTCTCTTCTTTTCCCCTCTCTTTTCTCTCTCTCTCTCTCTATTTCTCTCTCTCTCTCTCCCCTTTGTCTCCTCCCCCTCTCTCTCTCTTTTCTTTTCCCCTCTCTCTCTCCTCTATTTCTCTCTCCCCTTCTTTTCTCTCTTCTCCCCTCCTTTTTTTTCTCTCTCTCTTTCCCCCCTCTCTCCCCTTTTCCTCCCCTCTCCCCCTCTCTCTCTTTCTCTCTCTTTTCTCTCCTCTCCCCTCTTTTCTTTTTCTCTCTCTCTCCTCCTTTTTTCTCCTTTTTTCTCTCTCCTTTTTTTCTCTCTCTCCCCCTTTTCTCCTCTCCCTATCCTTTTTTTTTCTTTCCTTTTTTTCTCTCTTCCCCTTTCTTTTCTCTCTCTCTTTCTTTTTCTCTCTCCCCTTTTTTCCTTTTTTCTCTTTTTTTCCTCTTTCTTTTTTTCCTCTCTTTTTTTTTTCTCTCTCTTCCCCCTTTTTCTTTCTCCCCTCTCCTCTTTCCCCCCTTTCTTTTTTTCTCCCCCTTATTTTCTTTCCTCCTCCCTTTTTCATCTTTTCTTTTCTTTTCTCTCTCTCTTTCTTTTCTCTCCCTCCTCTCTCTTCTCTCTCTCTTTCTTTCATCCCTCCTTCTTTCCCCTTTCCCCTCTTCCCCTTTCTTTCTCTCTCATTTCTTTTCCTCTCTTTTCCTTTTTTCTTTTCCCTTTCTCTCTCTTTCTCCCCCTCGCTCTCTTATTTCTCTCTCCCCCCCCCCCTCTCTCTCCTTTTCTTTTTCCCCCTTTTCCCAATCCCCTTTCTTTTTTGGTTTTTTTTCCCTTTTTTCCCCTTCTCCCTTCCTCCCCCCCAAAACCTTTCCTCTCTCTCCTTTTTTTTTCTATTACTCCCCTTTCTCTTTCCCCACTTTCTTTTTTTCTCCTCTTCCCCCCCTCTTTTTTCTAAAATAAAGTGAAATTTTTTTTTAAATGGAAATTTCATTTTTTTGTTTTTTTTTTTTCCCTTATAAAGCAGCCTTGAAAAATGGCAAGAACCAAAAAAGATTTCCAAAAGATGAATAATATTTATCTATTTTTTCCTCTGGATTTGCTTTTTTAATAAAAAAAACTTTAAAATTTTTTGAATTTCCAGCCTTTTTTTATAAAAATTTTTAATAGTGGGTGAAAAATTTTTTTTTTTTTTTAAATTTAAAGTATGGGGCATTTTGTTTTGGGTTTCCATTAAAAGGAAAAAATTTCCAGTTTTTTTGTACAAAAGTTTAAAAAAAAAAAATTTATTTAGAATTGAAAAATGGGAAAAATATTTTGACTTAATTTTTTTTTTTTGATTTTCATGGGAAATTGGGGATTTTGCAAATTTTTAATAAAAAATAAGGGTTTAAAAATTTTTTAAATTTAATTTTTTCCCCGTCTTTTTTTTTTTTTAAATTTAATTCCTTATTTATGGTGTGGTTTGTGTGTTTTCCTTCCCTTTGGGGAAGGTTTTTAAGGGTGGTTCATTTGGGGGGGTTTTGAAAGTGGTTTAAAGGGGAAAATTTAAAAATTTTTAAAAATTTCCTTTTTTTTTGGGAATTTTGGGGGTTTTTTTTATCCCCTTAAATTTTAATGTTTTAATTTTAAAAAAAATGTATTTGGGGAATTTTTTAAAAAAAAAGGATTTATAAAATTTTTTGGGGGTTTTTTGTAGATTTTTTTAAAAAATTTT
The DNA here is from genome assembly GCF_015228065.2 of Penaeus monodon. Classification (NCBI taxonomy): domain Eukaryota; kingdom Metazoa; phylum Arthropoda; class Malacostraca; order Decapoda; family Penaeidae; genus Penaeus; species Penaeus monodon. The sequence goes on along the minus strand of NC_051395.1, from coordinate 39,901,904 downwards.
GTTTAAAAAAAACAAAAAAACTAAATACCTTTTTTTCCTTTCATAGAAGCCATTTTGTTTCCCTTTTTCCCCCTTTAAAAACTTTTACTTGGGTTTTTTCAAATTTTAATTGCCCCGATTTCAATGGATTCTTTTTTGCTGGCCCGGGTTTTTTGGAAAGGGGAATTCTTTTCCCTTCCCCGCTTTTTTTTCTGGTTTCCAATTTTAAAGGGGTTTTTTTCATTTTTTTTGTTTTTTGAAAAAACCCTTTTTTTATATTAAAATTATTATTTTTTTTCCCTTTTAAAATTTAAAAAAAAAAAAAAAAAAAAAAAAAAAAAAAAAAAAAAAAAAAAAAAAAAAAAAAAAAAAAAAAAAAAAAAAAAAAAAAAAAAAAAAAAAAAAAAAATTTTTTTTTTTTTTTTTTTTTTTTTTTTTTTTTTTTTTTTTTTTTTTTTTTTTTTTTTTTTTTTTTTTTTTTTTTTTTTTATATTTTTATATATTTTTTATATAATATATATATTTTGTTTTTATGTTTTTTTTTTTTTAAAAAATACTTTTTTTTTTTTTTTTTTTTTTTTTTTTTTTTTTTTTTTAAAAAAAAAAAAAAACAAAAAAAAAAAAAAAAAATTTTGTGTTTTATCCCCCTTTTTTTTTTCTTTAAAAAAAATCCTTTTTGGTATTTTTTTTTTAAAAATTTTCCTTTTTTTTCTAAAGTTAAAATGTATTTGTGAGCATTTAGAAAAGGATATACTTTTGTTTATCTGTAAGTGTTGTGTAATATTTCAAAGGAACAATTGGATAGCATTTTCTTCATCTCTATTTCCAAATATAAAATAATTGTGATGCTTATTATATTTCCATTAAGACTTTTACTGATTTTTTTAATTCGATTTCATGACATGGTTGCAATCTTATGTCTTCATTCAACATTGTAAAGGTACTTCTCAATGATCATTTTCATTAGAAGAGCTGTTTACTGAGCTGTTTCACATTTGAATGGCTTGTATCTCATGTATTGTGTCTGGCTGGTTTTTATTGAAATTGGTGTAAAGGTACTTCTGTCCACTGACTGTCTTTATGTGGTTGGTTGCTAAAAAACGTGAATATGATTTATCGTGTATTTAGAATTATTAATACAGAAGGTTTGTAGTAAGCTTGTAAATATTGGGTGTGATTTGTGATCATCTTTTAATCAAATAGTTTGTTTAAAAAAAAACAAAAAAAAACTAATATACCTGTTTTGCCTTTCTTGTAAATGATATGCCATCCGAAGTGCCAGTTATTCAAAATTAGACACAGGAGTCTTTGATTAGTGTAGATCCCTGTCAAGAGGTACTCTGAAACCAAATGCAGAAAGTATGTCTGTGTTCTTCTTGTGGCCTGGATCCTTGCGCAAAGGGACAGTCTTTCACTTCCTCGATTTACTCCTAAATCATGAGTTCAGTAAGTTTATGCATTGAATTTTTGTTTCGAAGGACCTACTTTATTTTACTAGATAATATCTAATATATTATCATTAAATTGTTAGATAGATATATTATTTATATTATATATATATATATTAATATATATTATATTATTATATATATATATATTATATATAATATATTTATATATTATATATATAATATCATATATAATATAATATATATATATAATATATATATTATATATAATATATATATATATATATATATATATATATTATATATATATATATATATGTGTGTGTGTGTATATATTGTATGTATGTATATTTATACACTATGATTTATATTTATACACTGAACCCTCTGTTGTTATTTGTAATTAGTTACATCTGTGTGATAGCAAAAACAATACAGTAAAGGAACTTAGAATTTATCAGGAATAATTCTTATTCATTCTTAGATGAATGATCTAGCCAAATATATTATTAATAGTTTCAATAAAGAGTGTTCTAACAAGAAATATATTTTACTAATTGAAAAGGTATGAATGAGAATGAATCCCTCCCAACCTCCTCCTGCTCTTCTCTGATGTAGAATAATGGCCATTATGACCATTTTTGTTGGGCTCCTGCAGTGGAGTGGCCCTTTGTGATTGGCTGACATGAATCACTAACTCATAACCTGCTGGTTTCATTTTTTTGTTAGTAGGTTTTGCTAAAGAATCTGCTCCTGCTGTAGATGAGAAAAAGGCTGTTTCAATTATGATAACTCTCAGCTTCCTAAAATTGCCAGATATTAGTTCCTGGACATTGCTTTTAACAGTTTATCCCCAAGTTATGCCATCTGTTTGTGTTTTGGTTACTTTCTCATGTTATTTCACTTTTAATTAGAAAGATAATAAACTGTTATCTAAACCTGAGACTTACTTTTCTTTTCATGTTCTTCCTTGTTGGAAAGATGTTAATGGTAAGGAAGGTTTTACTAAGTTTTCAACCTGCTGCCTGTAGATGATTAACACTTGGATGCTTTCTTTTTTACTAGTAATGCTTGAGGGCCATAGTATCTCTTTCTCAACTTTTCTAGTGTTGTGTTGGGAGTATGGCATGAAGTTTATCTAAAAAAAATCCACTTATTCTCTTCCCTCTAACACTCAGACTTTTTAATTTTTCTGATGTATTCCTGTTTGCAATAATTTGCTGAGGCTTTGTAACATTCCCATGCCTGTTATATATGCTTTTACTCAGTGCAGTTCCATATGCATCAGTGGTGATATCCTGTAAGTTCAGTATTTTGTTATTTATTCACATTTCACAAAATCATTATGGAAAGGGTAAATACAAAAAAGGTATACTGATCATTAGTTTCTTTCTTTCTGGATTTGTGTTTGAAGTGGTTTTAAAAACTAGTAGCTTATAGTTATGTCAGGAGGATTGAATTGTCATTTACAGTAATTAGCATACCATTCAAGCAAGTTATTGTTTGCTTTTGTTATATTATGAATATATAGACTTTATGTTTGAAAGTAAGTGGCAAAAAGAACAAGAATACAGAAATTGCCTACCACACTCAAAAAGGCATTCATAACTGTCATCAATGTATGACATGATATAGAAGCAAAAACATGCAAAATTATGACAAAATATTCTTATAAGATATCTGTTACATATTTTCAGTGAGAGAGTGAGGTACATTTTTTTTTATTGTTCATGCAAGTTTTCACTCAAAAAGATGAATGCATTCAGGCCAATATTCTTAGACCTTGAGGCATGGATTTCGTATTAGGTTCCCATGATCACATGGTTTTCCCCTTTTCAGCAATCTGATGACTGGCTTGGTGACTTTGAACAACCACTGAGGGGCTTTAAGTGGCGACAAGGCTCAAGGCGTGAGACAACAGGTGTCCTCATATGGAGTGAACCTTTCTTGATCAAAAGGCGATCAGGAGAAGAGGTAGGGTAATTCATCACTGTTCCTCATCTGTCACTGAATAGGTACAGCCCTCAGTCAAGTGGATGTTATTCAGTAACATCATGTCTCATTAAGGGATGAATTTAACCATTCATTTTCACAGTAATCTTGTAATATTTAGAAAAGAACTTTATGTTCTAGAAGGTCCTTTCAATAACTTTTGGTAATTGAACATTCACAATATTCTTCATATTTTAGTGTTTGATATATTAACCCTTTGCCACTGGGTAACATGTACATACATGCAATGGCACGCCTGGTGGCATGTGCATACGTCCCATGGTGTGCTGGTCCTGTTTTCTGGGGGCATTTATAGTCATGCCACACATGCTATGGGACTGACATGATCCCCCAGCAGCGGGGCCCAGGCCACTAGGAATACAGCTTGGGAGAGAGGACTGTTGCATTGGAAATCCACTCAGCAGTATTGCGTTAACTCAGGCACATGTAAATTTACACATATCCACACTTGCTGACTCACAAATGCACAACTCATCCAACCCACCCACATACACACACAGTCATCATTCCAGTAACATGAAATTTGTATTTGAACCTCATACACTCTCTGCACACAAAGTAAAGTTATACTTTATACAATATTCCATTGCCATTACTCTTTAGAATAGCATACTTTACCCATATATATAGTTTGATTACCAGTATCCAATTGAGTGCTTTTGTATTATGGGATTTTTCATTTGACATCTTAACAGATTGCTGTGATTCTGATGGACACTCAAGGAACATTTGATACACAGTCATCAATGAAGGATTCCACTACTGTTTTTGCCCTTACAACAATGGTGTCCTCTGTATTAGTATACAATCTGATGAACAATATACAAGAAGATGACTTGATGAACCTCCAGCTCTTCACATCGTATGGGATGCTGGCTCAAGAAGATTGTGACAGTGCTCATCCATTTCAGGTGGGATTTATAAGTAGTGATTATAGCGATTATAGAATTTGGTGTGAATTACTCTTGTTTTTTTTTTATCTTTTTGTTAATTATTAAACATTTGATTAGCTTGTTGATTATTTCAGTTATTTATTGGTGAAAGACTGATATGTTTCTTTTGTTTAAATTGAAAAATTATACTAAATAAAGATTAAAAGAGTCAGAATATAAGATGTATCTAAAAAAAAAACAT
>NC_051395.1:39868980-39897269 GCF_015228065.2 Penaeus monodon | reverse complement strand
AAGTGAAATAAATGAGCTTTATTTATATATGTATGTATGTGTATATATATGTATGTATGTATGTATGTATATATATATATATATATATATATATATATATATATATATATATATATATATATATATTATATATATATATTATATATATATGTTTATAATATATGTAATATTATATTTCATTGAAATATAATACAGAGAAAGAAATTTGCAAGCTGTCCAAACTACAAATTACTATAAATCAGGCTGGCTGTGCTGCAGCATTGTGTTGTAAAGAGCACATGAGATATAAAAAAAAAATGATATAGGCAAAATTTCTGAGTTTCAGAAAAAAATTAGAAATGTAGTTTGTCTTTGATTGATTTTTTTAAAAACTGGTTTACAGTAGCACTTCTTAAAAAAAAACAAAAAAAACAAGATATTCAGAAATTAAAAATCAAGATTTTTGTAGAGTTGACATACCTACAGATTATTTTTTGTGTTTATAAAGAAAAGGAAAAAAAATAAAAAAAAAATAAATAAATAAAAAAAATATAAATATTTACATGTGATCCAACAGATTATCTAGAAATATTAATAATTTCCTATATTGGGGGGCAAACACCTACAGCCCGGACAAGTCCAAAGATAGTGACCATGCCTTTGTTTGTGATGTCATGACCCAGCTGAGATAGGTGAACTAAACATCAGGTGCCAGATGATATATATATATGATATACTCCTATTCTGAATAATTAACCCCTTGAATTCGGATGCTTCACAGGATGTGGCCCAAAAGGCGAGTGTGGCTTGTAGGCTGGGCATACAAACACTCATTTGTGGTGACAGGACTTCATGGCCTCCCCTTTACAATGTTATTTTCTCTTTATCTGCATAAGATTTTTAGCCTTTTTATTTGCCATTTTTCTAACAGACTCATATCATATCTCTGGTTACAACACTAATATGGACAGTGGCTATGCTTTGGTACCATAATGCAATGTCTATAACTATTTTCCAGGAGTTCTGGTGCACATGTTCAGATGTGGAATTCTCAGACACTATTGTAATACAGTTGTGGCACTCAATCCCTATATGTCTAATGCTAGGAATGGGGTTGTGTGCCCACAACACCATTCCTGGCGGGTACATCCCTACACACCCCTACTCAGGGAAAAGAAAAGAAAGGAAAGAAAAGGGGAAAGCAAAGAAATAGAAAAAGAATAAGAAAAGAAAAAGAAAAGAAAAGAAAAGAAAAGAAAAAGAAAAGAAAAGAAACAAAAAGAAAAGACAGAAAAGAAAAAGAAAAGAAAAGAAAAGGAAAGGAAAAGAAAAAGAAAAAGAAAAAAGAAAAAAACATTCCTCCAATGTATTCATGGCAGGAGAGAGTATCCGACAGACTATCGGAATCAGGCACTCCCCCCTGGCACTCTATTCTGCATGGGGTTAAAATCCACAATACACATACATGACCAAAATCCCGTAAAACTAGTCAAACCCGACATCCACATTATGTCTGCCGTTAAAATATTAACTTCATAATAATCATAAAAAATAATATTAACAATAAAGTAATATTTGCTATTTGTGTAATTTCTTTCGTAATATTCAGTTTTCTGTAATATAAAACTACGCTGCCAGTTACAGTAAGCAGATTAGTATTTTGAGCATGGACTAAATAGCGTCCTCCCTAGAGCCAGCACTCTTTCCAGTCACAGCTACACTGTTGATCAATGGAAAGAATGTAAAAGCCCTTCCTAAATGCTACTTAAGTCTAATCACCCCCAAGGGCTTTATGCACTAGTGTGAATCATTCCATCACCCTGGCCTTCAGCAAAAATTCTCATGACAGCATGTTCACATCATCAACATTGTATGAGTTAATACTTGGCATAACAAATTATACTCTATAAATTAGATTACTGTTACTTATGCTCAAATCCAGTGTTCACAAGTATCTTTGCAGTGTTAAATTTCTTTTGACAAAATTTTAAAACATCCCCACAATGTAGCAGGGAAATATACTTCAAGGGTATTTGTTACTTGAATGATTGCACCTTCCAGAGGTACCAAAACAGGCTATCATGCAAAACCCAAAAAAAATCCAAATTTAACCTTTATTACTTTATATTTATTCTCTAGATAGGGGGCCAGCTACCGTCCCCTCCATATTCGCAATTAGCATCAAATTACAAAAAAATGTGGACAAAAAGAACTATGGCTTTTGATGGTGTTGTGGACTTAGTCTTGAGCGGTGACATGAAGTGGAATTTTTGTCATTTTTCGGTATAAAAGATGTCACTGTAGCTGTACATGTGTTGTTTAATTTTTTTTTCTTCTGTTCTATAAGATGGCAGTGTCCATTCCACTTCAAGCTCACTCTCAATAACATGTACACTCAAGAATCCTAGATAATACCACAGCAGACTTTACTTCTTGTTGTATTACTTATGGTTCCCTTTAGGAACCATTGAAATCAACAGCAAAATACATGTAAATAGCAAAAGGTGTATTTTCCTTATTAAAAAATACGGACTTATAAAAAGTAATATGGAAAAAATTACTAACAATTACAGTCGACAATGTTTCTAATTATATATTATCTTTAAACATGATAGCTAGATGCTGCATATTCGAAGTTTAATACCCATTCATTTTGAAGTAAACTGATGCCTCTAAAATATTCAATCCAAAGGCATTACCTGCTCTGCATGCACAACACCTGTTAATTCCCTGCCAGTCAACTGTTCCTGCCACTGCCGAGGGTCCCCGTGGCAAGCTTTTCCCTGCAACCTACTGAAACAAAGGCCAGAGACCCAGGACCTCAGCCGAGGCGATCCCGCCCCGGAACAGACCTGCCAGATCCTTGGACACAAGCCTTGACTTCGCAAGGCAGAGAAACAGAGCAGGTTCGCCACAGCCTTTGCAGGACAGAGCCTTCTCCGCTGTTGCCAACAAGGCATCACACATAAATTACCTGTGTGATAAGGTATACTATCTTAAATACATTTTGCTCACACTGATGATGCCTGGAACAAATCCATAGCAGTGAGAAGAAACGGACTTTGATTCCGTTCTTTGCCAAGAAATATCAAAATGTCTAATCATACGTTTAACCTTTAGGTAGTAAAAAAAATCCACACCCAACACGACATTGCACATAATCTTCTACTTTTATCTTTTATAACGAAGCAAAAAACGACGCAGTCATCCGCAGTAAATTCCAAGCACGTAACCAATAACAGTTGCAGAGAGAGGTGAGAGTTCCACTTGCCCCGTCTTGTTTTGCCAGAGCAAGTGCAGTGCCTTTATTCCAGAATGTTATTCTCCCTAATACTCTTAGCAGTGGTAATAAAAAATACCCCTTATCTTTTTATATTTATTTTGCCTTAATATTGTGCACAAAAGAAAAATGTATATAAATAAAAAGAAATGCATATGGATTTTGGGCGCGAACTTTGAATCTCTGCTGTTCTCTGTGCAGAAAGGAAACCAAAGCAGTCCTGTGGTATAGTTCAGCGGCCAGGGATACCCAAAGTATCGTACTTTCGATATTACCTTGGTATCAGATTATCGATACAATCGTGGAGGTATCAAGTATTATGAATATTGTAATATAACTAATTTATTTCGTGATGTATTTTATTTCCTCATACTGTAAGACAGCAAGGTTGCCAGCAGCGTTCATAGCAGAAAACTTTGATAATAAAATTTCATAATAGAGAATAATTAATAACGTTCACGCAATGATATATATAAATATATCATATATTATAATATATAATTATATATATATATATATACATTGATAGATAGATAGATAGAGAGATAGATAGATAGATATATAGATAGATAGATATAGATATACACATATATATATTTCTTTCTTTCTCTTAGAATGATTTACGATTGTCATTCCTTCTAAACGTAATGCCAAATTGATTCAGCGAAGAATAGTTAATTAGGGAAAATCAATCAGGGTGACGGATCAAGATAATATCTCTTGAGATTCTAGCTGACTTGGTATTCACCCTAAGAAAGGGGAAATATCTCAAAAGAAACCATGACAATGGTACGACTACTCGCAGGATTATTAAACTACTGCTATTATTGTATAATACACGATAATAGTAATGATAACAAAACTAACAATAACTATAATAGTAATAGTAATAATAAAATAATAATGATATGATAATAATAATAATAATAATAATAATAATAATATAATAATAATAATAATAATAATAATAAAATAATCATAATAACAATATCAAAAACCCAAAAAATAATAACAATAATATAACAGCAACAACAACAACAAATAAGTGATGATGGTGTAATCATAGTTCAGGAAAGATATCAACATGGAGTTTACTTATAATAAAAACAATTACATTTTCTGAATAGCAATAACCGATTATAAATACCCTGGTGTCTATAAAGAAAATTAGGTTACGACGTGATGTGAAAGAAAAAAAAAAAAAAAAAAACGTAAGAGGTAACTTAGGACAAAACAAAGTGGGTAACAACTAACAAACGAATGAACATCGTGGACGTTCTAGTGATATGTTTATAAGCACTTTTTTCGACTGAACAAAAGTAGATTTAAAAGAGATAAGATAGAAATTAAACGGAAATTATAACTACATATAATACACTATACCGATGTGTAGAGACTTACCTACAGAAGTTGGTGGAAGGGTTTAGAAGGGGAGTCCTTCATAGAGGACAATTGATGGGATTGCCTGAATGTGTAAAGAAATATCAAAATGTTATTAATTGCAAGTAGTTATAAAATAGAGCAACGCAGAGATTTTAAAGCACGACGAGAAACAAGAATTTCAAGAAATCTGGAAAGGCGAATCAACACACGTTACAATATCAAAGGAAAGTGAAAAATCTTAATGAGAACTCTCAATGGCAGTGTCTGGAAGAGCAGGTGTCAAACGAGAAGCCGAAAGCCTTGCAGTGGATGCTCAAGAAAACAAGCAGAAAAACAATTTTAACTATATCTGAAAATAACAATCCCAAGAGGAAAGAACAAATGCAGGATGCGCAGAGAAGTAGAAGGCTATACACAACCTTAAACGGACGTGCACAACATTAGAACAACGGGACAAGAACAGAAGAATGACTGGGCGAGGTCATAAGACTCACTGGAAGTCGGAATTGTATAATATCACAGTTCTCGAAAACTGTATCAGCACGAACTATCTGGTGTAATGAACAGTGACCAATGCAAGCCCGAGTTTTCATTCCAACTGACCACGAACTAGAAGATCAGATTAAAACCCGTAATCAATTTAAGAGGACTAGATGTGGAAAACAACCGATTTTTCTGTTGCATTATAACAATAGGAATGGAACAGAAACAGAAGGAAAAAAGTCAAATGCGACTGAAATGAGGTTGAGACAAACTTAGTTTGCTGAAACGGCAGAATCCACAGAAAAGTACCTTGAAAATGTAGGGTGACTGTGACAATTACATATCAAGAGCTATCCACTCGGACGATCAGTGTGCCAAAATATGGAAAGTGATAATATCAGTAAAATAATGATAATAATAATAATGATGATAATAATAATAATAATAATATAATGATGTATAAACATAATGATAATGATAATGACACTATTGATAATAATGATAATAATAAACAATAGTAATAACAAAAGCAACATTATAATACCAATAATAATAATAAGAAAAAAAAAGATAATTATGATAATGCTAATAAAAAAATATTAGAGTATAAACAATAATAATGGTATTATAATGATTAAGATAATGATTATGATTGATTATTATTATTAGCATTGTTTTATGCATCATCATAATTAGTAGTTGTAGTAGCCATGGCTTGTTATTGTATTATTCCTTATATTATTATTATTATATTATTATTATGATATTTAATCATATTGTTATTCTCATAATAATATCATTATAATTATTGTTCTTATCATTATTACTAGTTATAGTCCTTAACGACATAATTATCATTATTATAAAATTATCAGTACTTTTTATTATATTCATTATTATTTTATTCATCATTACCCTTATTTACACCATTATTGTTGTATTTTGCCTACTACCTAATGGTGTAGTTTTATGTACGTAATGATGAGAATATTTTTATTACAATAAGATCAGTGGTAACAAAAGTAACGACAAAGTCGTAGGATACGATAATTTGGTGATGATGATAGTAATAAACTGAAAATAATAATTCTAAATATTATATTGTAGTAATGGTATGGGTAGTAATAGTAAACACCTGAACAATGATTAATTATATCATTATCGTATTGTTATGCTATTTATCGTTATAATTCGTGTTCTATATTATTAGTTGTTATTATCTTATTATTATTATCATTCTCATCATGTTGAATAAATACCATCATCGTCACCACCAGTCAACATTATCCATCATTTTCATTATTATCATTCTCGTCATCAGTGATCACGACTATTAGACATATTTTTATATTAATTATTATTGTAATGCGATTGTTGTATCATTTATCATGTCTTTACCGTTAAAATTATCACAAATTATCCATCAATTTTAGTATCATTTATCATTTATCAGTATTGGTAATATTAGATATATTGTTTAAATTATCATTATACGTTTATCAGTTACTATTATAATCATTTAAACCGCTCACTGGGTTACCGCCTGTTATTTCTCGGATTTTCAAGTTTTATTTAGGTAAAAGCAAATAAGTAATGATAAGCAGTTTGCTATGTAATGATTGTCAATGTACTTAAAATATAGAACACCTGGTTGTTAATCAAATTGTAGGAATTATCTCACACTATTATATGTTACCTCCCCCCCAACCCCCCCCCCACCCCCCCAACCACCCCCCCCCCCCCCCCCCCCCCCCCCCCCCCCCCCCCCTCCCCCCCCCCCCCCCCCCCCCCCCCCCCCCCCCCCCCCCCCCCCCCCCCCCTGGGCAAAAAAAGAACATTGAGGAGAGGAAAATTGTACTTCCTCTACCCTTTCCTTGTCCTTCAGAAGACAGAATTTCGCAGTAATATGATATAACTGAAAAAAAAGGGCGCTGAAACACTGCACTGCAATAGCGCTTATTGGCTACTCTTCCCACTGCCAGCTGCATTTTATGCACGGATCGGCAGACATTTTTTGGAAGGCTGAAAGAGTGAAACCCAAAACTCGGGAGGGTTTTAGGCGAGAAAAAGATGAGGAAAAAATAATTTTCTTCCTCAAATGTATTCTATTTCCTTCTAGTCTTTTCTCAACCTTCTAAAAATCTGCTACACCTGTAGAAGCAGAGGTGGACTAAAACCTGCTAGTTGCTGCCAGAAGAAGGGAACAAAACAAATAATCATAATGGGAAAACTGTTCCATTGTTCTAGACCCTCATTATTCTTGTTGGAGGCCGTTAGGCGGGAGACTTGAAGAGACAGATGGAGGTAGCGCTTTACGTATCATGCGGAGAAGATGCCCAATCGAGTATATATATATATATATATATATATAGATATATATATATATATAATATATCTATATATATGATGTCTATATCTATACACATATTTTTTTTAAAAAAAATAATATATATACTATATATATATATATTATATATATATATAATCTATACATATATAATATACTATATTATATATATAATATATATAATATATATATAACATATATATATTTATATATATATATATACATATATATATTATATATAATATTATATATATATAATATAATATATATATATATATCTATAAACAAACACAAACAGTAACGTGTACACAAAGAGAACACTTATACACAGCCACGTAAAATTGAACACTAAATCCGCTAACGTTTGAAAACATTCACGAGTTCCTCTTCAGACGAATAAACCAAATGATACAAGGAGATTGCATGAGATTTACGAAGTTCTGGATTCGCCCCGGGCTTTGTCACATATTGGCCCGGCCTGTTCAAAGGAGATAATTTTGCCACGATATATAGTGATAGAGAGACAGGACGAACAAGAGCTGAATCAGGTCTCGGGGAGGAGGTCAAAGTCGAAAAGTCTGGGGAGGCTTGCCTAACTAAAACGAGAGGTAAGATCATCCAAGCCCCATTTGAACAGCACTCAAGTTGAAATTAGGCATCATATTTTTCATTAATAGAGATTCTAACATTTTTTTTCGTCGATTGATGAGTATGAATTAATTTTTCGCTTTTCCGCGGTGGTGCCAGCCAGATAATGGGGGGCCAAGAAGCTACTATGATCCTTACCTCAGATCTCGAGGCTTCCAGGGGGGATTAAAGAGAGTACGCTCCCGGCCCATTGCAATTTCGGCCTCGGTTCTTACGCGTTATCGGACGCGACGCGCCCAGCCTTGTTTGCTGCCACGATGATATGTGTTGCATGTAGCTCTTGCTCTCCTATCTTTTCTTGTCCTATACAAATTTTTCGGCATTAGGATGACTCCCTTTGGCACACCTTTCTGGGAACTGGACCCCATCTTCGGGCGCTCGCGGTGCTCGGACAGGGGACAGACCTTTACTCCCGCAGGGGAGGGTGTTGTTTGGGGGGACTGTAGAGGGCCTGCCTTGCGGTGTGCATCGAGTACCCATCTATCGCTAGGGACTGGTCTGGCAGACCATCTGATGACCCCCACTCTCTCTGTTTCGCATAGGAAACGGTAGGCAGTTAGGAGACCCCACTTGTCGGGCCCTCACCTGGTTCTGTCAAAACAGCTGCCGCTAGACAGAACACTAGCATCCCGTCCTGTCATAGGAACCACCTGGAAAAAGTTAGATTCTTCTCCATCACCCTCACCCAGGACGAGACTCCCTCCCACTCCAACCCAGGCCTATGCCCTCACAAGCGAGCCAACCAGGCTGATTAGTGCTAGAGCCTAGAATCAGACAAACTGAACTTGCCCAGTCAAAGCCAGCCAATGCACACAGAAGGCAGCCTGGTCAGAGAAAAGACTGAATAAACAAAGTCAGAGTACCAAAGGCTCTCCACCCCCCCAGGTGACCCAGGGATAGAGGCTGACAGCCAAAGAAGACCCCTCAACCAGCGAGGACTTCGCAGTGGAGTTGTCGACTCCGAAACTAGTCAATCCGAAGTCCGACAATGTCTCTGATGTGACATATCATTCTAGAACATCATGGCATTGCAATTCAGCATTCTGCAAGCGGAACATCTATGGTTCTCTACAAGGAGGGCCATCCTCCACACGCAATAGTGCAATCAAGGAGCACTTCACATTGTCATGCATCAGAGACATTAACAGTGGAACCTGTTCACTTCTCAGGGTTACATGTTATCATGCTTCCACATGATGATGCGCAAGAGAGCCTGATCACACCGGTCCAAAGCCGACCAAATCCCTGCTCCGCAATAGCGATGCACCGCACTGTCGGAAAAGATGTTGCCTTCTCTTGCACATTGCATTCATTGGCCGGGGGGCCCCTGAAATTGTACAATGTCGTACAGCCGGCCACACTGTAGTATCTTATACATCAGCCAGGTCTGTGGCTTTCTGCAGCACACGACCGAGTGATCATAGGGGGAACTTCACGCACACCATCCATCCTTGCTCCCTGCGCGGCACCGGATGCGGCTGCTATCACATAGCCAAATGTGCTGAGACATTCCCCGAGATCGCTTCATCAATACCAGGGCCAACACTGTCAGAGGGAGTTGTCCTAGACTTCACCTGGCCATGCGGACTTGGTGGAGGGGGATTGGCGGCATGTCGATGAGACCGTCACTAGTGACCTTAACGGCGCTATAACTTACCCTCAGGGAGTGTCCCAGACGAAAATGCCACGACCGAATCCAAAATGAAAAACAGAAAAGGCCAAATGGCAGGCGCCTTGGCCCGCTAAGACGCAAGGAACCCACAGAAAGTGAAAATGTGGAAGTGCTCACAAGCCAGACTTTGTAAATGCCATTGATGAGGCAGCTCACTGACCATACCAAAAATCGGCCTGGGTCCAGACGAGATAGGGAGGTAACCAAAGGGTAAATATGCAAAAAAACATTTCGAAGCAAAGAACCCACCGACAACATAGGCCCTCATGAGGGAGGCTGTCAGGGATCCAAGGCAACTGCCAGCAGAGTCAGGTTAGGAAAAGTTGCTGGATGGTGTGAGTCCTTCAATCACCTTAAACCCTCTCAGAGCTATGGCAACGGTCAAGCGAGGCTACCAGCCCGCTCAACCCTGAGATGCACGCACCATGAACCCAGTCAGAGGCGAACCAGACTGGCACACGAGTTCTCGCGAGAACAAGTAGCAACAGCTCCAGCTGAACTGAGGGCCCAAGACAAGAACAACCGACAAATTGCTCATATCAGAGAAAGGCAGCCGAAACCCCCCCCGCGAAACTCAGACATTAATCTTGTCTCTGAGGGAACAAAGAAATGCATATAAAGTCAGTTGTAACAACGCCTGGGCTCTGATGGGATCTCTTACCCCATTCATTTCACTACCCGGGACTGGTAGAGTGAGCTGGCATCCTGCACGTCATCAACAAGTCCTGGGAAACTTCCACTTACCCCAGAGTTGGAAGAGGCTACCTAATTTCATCCCTAAACCAAAGGAGCGGGGAAGACCGCCCCATCTCTTCCTCAGTGTCTGGCCAAGAGGATGGAAAAGGGAAACCCACATGAAACACCCCACAGGTTCACCAGGGGCATGAGCACAGCGCACAACACAGCCAGACTCTTGAGCACAATAAGCACAGGAACATCTTGGTAGTATTCCTTAACCTCCCCTGGAGAAGGCTTTTTGAATTGGCAGTCTATTGCCATTTCAGGAGAGCCTGATCCAAAAAGAATCAGAGGTAAAGAGCTCTTGGCTTCGATAGGTGAACACTATTTAGGAATAGAACAGCCAGTGTCAAATTCCCAAGGTCACTATCACAGCAACATGCCACAGGGGGGTTTTTTTTTTTTTTTTTTTTTTTTTTTTTGGGTTGGGTCGCAGTCCAGCCTCTTTAAACACATTAATGTCCTATCTCCTCAACATAAACTCCCAGGGATGCAAGTCATCTCCTATGCAGACGATCTTGCTTATCATCTCCACGGCCATACTGCATAAACAAAGCCCTTGCATTGTCTGGACCTCGTATCCGAGGAGTGTTGCCAGGACCGGACTAAAGATCTTGCAGCAATATCCAAAGCCATGGTCTGAGACAGAAGAGTTCAAGGCACAAGTCTGAAAATTCAGGGAGGACTTGGATGTGGGTCAGGACTACCTCTACCTTGGGCAAGGATTAGACCGGACCCTCTCCTTCCAGAGGAGTCCAGAATGTTGACCGAAACCAAAATCACGAATGGTATGTCATGAGAGCAAGACTGGAAGACGCATAGGGCCAGAACAGAGTACTAAGTTCATTTTATGTACATGCTTGTCAGCCCATTCGTAGACTATGCCCTCCCTTGCTCCTGATTGGCCACTAAGAAAAAATATAAAGACCAACGGGAGACAGTCCAAAACGAAGCCGCTAGGGGTCATTCTGGGTGCCCCAAGGTGGGACGAAGGTTCCTTACCTTCCTACTGGAGGCAAACCGTCTCCCCTTGGGCCTCTCGAATCGATCATAATGGCAGCACAATTCTTATCAAAGGTCATCCAGGGCTCTCAGGAATACAAGGCCTAAGACATAAATAGTCAGGTACACCTAAAACAAGATAACAAGCTGTTTGCAACAACTCGGGCGTCTACACAGCCAGGGTGTTAATACGCCATCAGCTAGAAAAGAACGCTTCTGCCAAGGGCATGGACTCCCCCCACCTCCGACTTTGTCGAAGTTCCGCCGTGGGCACAAACTCGATAGAGTGCTCGGTAATGAGGACTGGCATCCAAAAAGAATGAATATTCCACGCCTAGCCTAAAGGCAAAGAAACCAGAGGGTCATTGCAACCATCATCCTCGGTAGCAGAAACATATACACAGATGGACGGTCGGTCCCTTGACCCACACTGCAGGGCGCTGGCTTCGTAGCAAGGGATACCACAAAATTCTATGAGAGTAACAGGCAACGACTCCTCACTACAGGCAGAGGCAGTTTGCTATGGAGCAATTGAACATGGCGTCGTGAGGAAGGATCATGTGGTCATACATAAAGACTCCAGAGGAGCCATCGACGTCGTCAGCAGCGCTACATAATTACTTATTTACCTTCCGACTACCATCTCCACAATGGCACAGAGGAGTCTTGCAACAGGAGTAGAAGAATAATCATAACTGGGTTCCCAGCCACATTGGGATCAGAGGGAATGAGCTTGCTGACGACTAGCCGAAGTTTTTAGGGGTATGCCCCATAATCCCATTGATTAAACATCAAAGCCGAAAATTACTTGGGAGGAAGTGTACGGTAATTGGCAAACATCCTTCCTCCTGCAGCCTCACAGAGAGGAAACGAGATTCTTCCCCCTCGGGTGCCAGCTGGGTACTCAGACGCAACGGCTAGAAACCATGGCACTCTTAAAGAAAAACAACAGAGGTAACGAAGTCATTCTGCACAGAATGCGCCTATCGTTACCACTATCAAGGCAGACATACAAACATAGAAAGTGAAGAGAGGTGTGCATGCATTGCGGCGAGCCGAACGCCACACTCGTACATTACTTAGAAAATTGTTACGTGCACAACGCAATTCCTGAGACAAGGCCACAGAATACAGCCATCGTGCTGGAAAGAGATTATGCAAGGATGCTTACACCACGGCTCAGGACGTGCTTGCTGCAATTCCCACCGCAAAAGTAAGCACCGAGTGTCAGAGAATCAAATGAGACTGCATAAAAAGCGACACAAGCCGGGCCAGAAGTGAAACAGGCCCATGTTGAAGCCAGAAAAAATATCAAGCTAGCTAAGCGGCATGACATTGTTTTTAAATATCCGAATAGTAGCGTAAATACTTAATCGGTGCTCCTTGAGGACTTCTCGCCGAGTATTTACACTATACCTGTAAGGATTACCCCAAGTTTTACATAAGCGTTAAAACCAGTAGAGCTCTGAGAAAAGAAGTAATGAACATAAAAGTGATGTTAATTTGCTAGAGAATCAAATGTGTTTCTTCACTTTCTACTCAGTCACTGGCCTTAACTGGAAAAAGCACTACAAATTAATTCATAAATCAGCAAATTCGTATGAAAGAAAACAAGTTAGAATCTCAATTAAGAAAATACCTAATTTCAATTTCGTGATGGTCAAGGGGCTGGATGATCTACCTCCTGTTAGTTAGACAAAGCTTTCCCCAGACTCTCTCGACCTGACACTCCTCCTGAGACCTGATTCAGCTCTGGTTCGTATGTTGTAGCAGGCACGACCCCGCAACCTGGAGTTCAGGTAGTTCCAGGTTGGAGTCGATCAGGTCCACAGCATGTCGCGCCTCATTGGACAGCGGCATCCCCTCGTCCCTGCGCACTTACACATTGCTTTGTGTACTTAAGATCAGAGCCCAAACGAGATCAGCATTCCCCGATCCTCCAGCAGAACCACAGACAAACAGCAGCAGCCCACAAGGACTGCCCAGTCCCTAGCCGACCTGGGGAGCCTGCCGT
Organism: Penaeus monodon; assembly: GCF_015228065.2. Classification (NCBI taxonomy): domain Eukaryota; kingdom Metazoa; phylum Arthropoda; class Malacostraca; order Decapoda; family Penaeidae; genus Penaeus; species Penaeus monodon. The sequence goes on along the minus strand of NC_051395.1, from coordinate 39,883,723 downwards.
TCCCAATTAAAATCCTACCTCATCTGCTCGCACACAGCAATACACAGAGACTTGCATTCATTTACTATAGTGGTGAACATCGGAGTGACATGTTATGGTATTTCGATTGCTTTGCTTTGCTCACTCTCTGGAGGGGAAGTCCCTGTAGCAGCACGACCCCGCAACCGGAGTTAGCGTAGTTTCCCAGACAGATTGGGTCACATCAGGTCCAAGCCATGTCCATTGCTCATGGACAGCGGGCCTCTCCCCTTGTCCCTGCGCTTTTACACAGTGCTCGTGTATCGTACGTAAGCAGCCGAGCCCAAAAGAACGAGATCAGCATTCCCCGATCCCTCCAGCAGAATAGACAACAGCAGCAGCACCACAAGGACTGCCCAGTCTCTTAGCGACTGGGGAGCCTGCCGGCTCCCAGTTAATCCTACTCATCTTCGCACTCAGCCCTACAGATGGACTTTACATACATTTACTATACTGTCTTCTATCACTAATACATTTGGCAAAAAATTATCTCCTTGTATCCATTTCGGTTAATGAGTCTGAAGAGGAATCGTGAAGAGTTCGAACTTTCATTTTCTACTGTGGCTGTTTCCCTATTCATATCTATATATATATATATATATAATTAATATATATTATATATATATATATATATATATATATGCACACTAATATAGTACTAAACCCAAGATTACAAAGTAAGGTCCCCTGGTGCTATGGTTTCTACGGTGTAGGGACACTATGAATGGAAGAGGTTCGCCAACTTGTACGAGGGGGGACTTATATGTGGTCGAACACTCTGTATCTCGGTGAATGTTGTGCGAAAGTAGGACCATGCAGGCAGCCCGGTGTCATCCACCTAACCTGGTCGTCACTGACCTATCTTCCACCCATTACATTATATAAACCTGCGAAACACACACAACAAACATAATATTTATTTCTTATTCACAAATCCATCACCACTAAGCAAACATATACAAGTCCTTAGTTTCCTGTTTATTTTCCCCGCCCCATCCTCAACCAACCCATGTAAAGTCCTAGGCCGTATCACCCAAACCTGCGTAGAACTTTCAAGCGACCATCTTATTACTTATACAGGGACTCTAAATCTAGACACTTCGCAGAATCTACACCCGTGCCTTGAAATCCTGCATAATAGAAGAGGAGGGCATTGGTCGAAGGAGGAAAGGGAGTGAAGTCCGTCCTTGGTGGCCTTTGATGCAGAAAAGAAGTGTGCAAACATAATGCAAACAGTGAGTAGAGCACTGTACCGGGAGAATAAAGCGGTACGCGTGCAACCTTAGTTATCCACCACTCCTGGAACGAAGAAGCAAACAGGAAGGAGGAGGAAGGGGGTCCCAACAGAAAATAGAGCAGCTAAAGAACACAGTAAGGCTGTGAGTTTTAGTGAAACAAAGAGGGTGGAGTAATGTATGTGGGCACCAGGATCAGAATCGTTGTGATAGGCCTTGCCCAGACAGACACAAAATCCCCCAACTTCCAGATCTAAGACGCTACCCCATGAGGAGCCTTACATGAGGATCGATAGTTCGTGGATCGCCGCTGGAGGTGCCCTCAATGGGAAATAATATCTGCCATGTAGCAGGAATGGGATCCTGCTAGGAGCATAGTTGTGTCAAAGGGAGAAGATGCTGACACCCTCTACACGTGCACGTTTCACCTGGAAATAGAGAAAAAGGGGGAAAGAGGACGACGAAAGGAGCCACCGATAACTGAATCTTCCGTCTTTTCCGACCTTATAGAACGGATTAACACCTGTATAGAGCATAGAGTGGGGTACCTAAAACACTGTATTGCCAGATAGAGGGGAAAACAAAAACACATATCATTAATGGACACCTTACACGTGCACGTTTCCCCTGAGAAGGGAGAGAGATGTGGGAAAGAGAACGACGAAAGGAGGCACCACCAATAACTAATCTTCCGCAACAATGCGAAAAAGTTTCCGAGATCGGCATCAGAGGCGCCGATTGTCCGTCGGAGGGCAAGAAAGCTGAAAAAGGAGAGTCGGGATGGAAGAGCGCAGGACCGACGGTGAGGGAAGTTGGCGGCATGGCGAGGGTTCCAAGAAGAGGGGCCGCTAAGCCTTACGCTCTCCAGCGGAAACAGGATGATGCCCGGTGATGTTCAAAGGCTCGGAAGCTCAGTGAAAACTGAGATCGGAAAAAGGCCCACTTAGGGCCTCATGCGGAATTCCAGCAGAAAGGACCACCGTTTGCTCAAGACTAGCTAGGTGGATGAAGACGAAATGACATGGAATATTTTCCATAGCTTTGGAAGGACGAGAAAAAGATGGAGGAAAAGTAATATTTATCATTACGTCATTATCTCTTGCCTAACCGCACAAAAATGCGTTATGGAAGAAAGACAGCCCATAAAGTAACAGGAAAAATGCAGAGGTACTATTTCTTCAGCATGGACAAAAAATATCAATATTTAAACAAATCGACAAGCATATCTGTTTCTGTCTCCGTCTGAATTCCTTGCGATTTTCTTGGGGGCAGCAGTTGAGAGGGCAGTGACAGAGTGCAAACCGGGAAGAAAGTGGGGAGGAAATGTTAACCAATTAGGATGTATTCTGTCCCACGGCATGTAGGCATGGTGCCAATACATCCTTGCTGCAGGTTTACTCATTACCTGACACGAGATTTACTGAGGGCTGTTATATTTACCTTAGCAATACGCAAGCGGATGTCCATCAGCTTGGCAACCTGGTTTCTATGCTTGGTCGTATGAAAACTCTTCGGCTTTGGCCTTGAACTCAGGCAACAAAGCAAGTCTACATGTTCCAGAAGTGAGGAGTGCCTTCTTACTGCTTGATGGCCCTCTCCTTGCCTGGGACTCTGCAGTAGGTCCACATTTAACTTCTCATCAGAGCTGCACCATGCGGTGTTTCCACAGACTCTGACCACAGAGTGGTATGTCACTTGGACGGCTCCATGGGTTGCGGCTGGTGTGCTTCCCTGGCCAACCTTTGAGGCAATCCTCTTAAGTTAATGAACACTGTAATCACTGCCCCCCACCATTCTCTCCGGTCATAAGCGCGGAGGGGTGATTAGTCCATGCTCTTACAATCATGGGGGCCGACGGTCAAACAGTCATGTCCCTTTGATTTCTTTAGCCATTCATTGGAGCAGTCTTACATGGTTTTCCTCACAGCCTTGACCTTGGATTGGAGAAAATAATGGAAGGTTCTGTGTTCAGTCAGGGATGAAACGCCATTAAGTTGCCTGTGCCCAGCCTGCCCACAGACTTTAACCAACACGGGGTCTATAGGTCCTGCCCCATGACTTAGGGTTACTCAAGCCATTTGAGTGATACTACCACATGTGCTCGTCAGACAAGTTTGTCACTGTCGGCTTCTCTGACACTTAAAACCTCTCACAATCACACTGCCGAGGAGCCTTAATTCCGGGGTTGTCAGAGAAAATGGATACACCATTCCAAAAGTCCCGGTTAAAATTACATTGTTTGCTTCTCCCATACTCCCCAATGAAGGTGGTATTGATGATATATAGTTGAAATTTAAAAGATAAATAAGATTAATTAGAAAGATAAATCTTTTAGGGTCTGTTATAAATTACGAAAGTAAAATGTAAATTAAAAGTTGCTTCAGTTTGTTAAAATATTGACAAAAATAAAATTAATTGCTAAAACAAGTGGAGAAAGACTATATAAAAAAACTGTAAAAAATATTACATCACTTTGAAACACTTGTATGAATTGTTTTTCCACTAGACGCAAAAAATCCATCTTTGAGTTTATATTATTGTCTGTGATAAGAGACGGATAAGTCTTCAGATTTATATCATGCATAAAAGATTATGGAAAAAAAAAAAACGCAGGTCGGACAGGATATGCAGGGATGTGAGTAATTAGCCCATGGGCATAGTTCCATGAAAGGTGTAAAGCATCTTTACGTCCCGTGAGGTATAATTCGCTAAATTTTCAGAATGAAGACGTGAATGAAATTGCCAACTTACACCATTAAAGGAGCCTCCTATGGGCTGGAGAGTAAGGGGAAATGTCACTTGTGGAACGCAAGGAGCTGAGGAGTGTTGCAGAAAATGATTGCATAGAATGGCTGTGGAAAAGCTTGGGTGTCCACTACAAGGCGACCACCATTACACGACATAGTCCCATGTGATAACCAAGTTCATATCCATACAAGTTAGGGCCCACAGCGATCAGCGAGGGCTGATTCTTCTGTATGGAGCCAGCACCTCACCCCTACTTATCTATTTAAGTCGACTTTAAAAGCCCTTCATCCTCTTGGGTATGTATCTTTTTTACAAAATTCTTGGATAGATTTGTGCTTTCAATTTAAAAAGTGGCGCTCCCACATGTCTTATCTGTCGGTTCTGTTCTACACCTTCAACCCCAGGTCTGAGGAGAAACACCGAACACGCAGAAATGGAAGGATAGATGGTACTGCTGGCTCCTTAGTCCTTTCCTGGGACAAAGTGCGTCCTCAATGGAAACAGTCCTGCAAACCTAAAAATGGAAGAGCCACAGAGCTGTAGTGTCGGTTTGTCTGTCGGCCTCAAGGAAGTTATTGACCTGTTTCATCCACCAGAAATTCTGGACACTTCATAAATTTTCATAGGCAGCAGTATGCTATCAGATCAAGAGTCATTTTGGGCCTAACATCACCCTACAAAATGTCCAGCAATTGCTACACACTATCGGTTTCTCATCCGAATCATTCCCTTTATGATTAGTGATGACAAGTATTCCATGGCAAGTGCGAAGGGATGCATCTAACAGGTAGGTTACTTAAATGGTTGTCCATGACATCTTTCTCATAGCTGGGCCTCAATCCGGTCATTACTGCTGAAATAGCGTTTAAGAGCTCTTCTAGCTCTTCAATGTAGTGTCAGCAGTGGGAGAGCCTATTTGGGTCACAGAAACAGAGGGCAGCCTGTGTGTCAGGATCCAAAAAGCTGCGGTATTTGGGTTTTCCAGTTATTGCAAACCTTCAGGTAGTATTCGTACATGCGTGGGTGGTTCTGCATTTCATCTTTTAATACTTTTTTATAATAGATAAGGAAGGTGACAAGCCGCAATCCGCAAGGATCTTTTTACACAGTATTTGCAATATAATAATTTAGATGGTTTTTGTATAGGTATCAATTACAAGTACGACATTAGCATGAAAATAACCGAGGTAAGAGAGCATAGGCAACTCGAAAAATGTTTCCCGCCTTTCAATTTTACTGTCGGGGTAAGCCGCTAACCGCCAGAAAAGACGGATTAACGTTGGTCATAATTGTGTAATAACATCCTCATCCGTCAAAATAAATTGTTTTCTCTACTTCCATGGCTACATGTGTCACTGATGCCTTGCTGGAATTAAAATATACCAAAGGGCAGCATGTATCATGTGCCATATATAATAACCAATCTATCTATATACTAATATGTGTAAATATATTATATATGTATACACACACACACACACACACACCACACTACACACATATATAGATATATATATATATATATATATATATATATATATATTATATATGTGTGTGTGTGTGTGTGTGTGGGTGTGTGTGTGTGTGTGTGTGTTGTGTGGTGTGTACACCAAAAGTGGCTGGGATAATTATCTTGAACTTATCCTAAGAAAGGTATATTTTTCATAAATGTTTATTCTCTGTATTTTGTCCTCTTTTACTAACAAAAAGAAACACTTCATAGAGTTTCACAGAGCCTCTTAGTTTATGCATTCATAAGAGAAGCCTCTTACAACAGGTGTCATGAAATGGTCTCTTTTGGAAATTGTGCCGTGCTCCACTCACAGAATATTCCAAACCATACTGTCATGTCTTTCTGCTGGGTAAAATAAACCACAAAAGGTTATATGTTAAAACAGGCAAGCGTGCTTTATTGGCCAACCTTTCACATAGGGTATCTTTGGTACAATACAAATTCAATGGTTGGGGTTTGGTTGATGACGTCATTAATCACTATAGATGCGATTGGCTGGTGAATGCACCACGCCAGGCGTAGAGTGCATTACGGAAAAAAACTATCTACACCATCTTCCCACAGTGCCCACAAGTACTGCATCAATACTAAGACACAGCGACTGCATAAGGAACACACTGGCAGACTTTCATCTCGAGACATGGAGATGATGGCTGCAGCAATGGGTATCATCCCAGAGAAGATGAGAGATGCGAAAGCAATGAAACAGTTGTATACCATCTGCAACATTATTGTGTATGGTGCATATGCCTTCAAATACAGGTATGCTTTTGTATACTATGTAGTAATAGGAAAAACAGTGGTCCCACTATTACTCCATTTCGCTTTATGCATCCAATGTGAATCACTTTAACACATTAGGCTTACAGACCAATAGGAACTGTTGAGAGTGTAGAGCATATCCATGGCCTCCAGCCAGAGTTGCGTTAGTAAAGACCGAGAAATTCTGCATGAAAGCCCTTCATGTACATATTCGCCAGAACTAAAATATTGTTTTGTTCTAGAGTATGACAGCACAGAGGCCACACTGTAGCTTTATCTTATAAGGATTGTAGTTTTACTATTAACCATAGCACCAGGGCCTATATGATTTTTGGGGCCCCTAGGCTAATGAAATATGGGGGCCCCTCAGACGGAGCCGTCTGAATATTTTTTACTTGTGATATATTTTAGGCGACATTTTACATAGCTGAAGTCAAACTTATTGCAAAATTCTTAAATAAAATAGCATAGCTAATCTTTTGTTTGTCAATAAAAGTATTCTTTAAATACACTATTTTCTATATTCAACCACAACGATTTTTTATAACCAGAATTATACAATAAAATAATCAAAATAAATATGACTTTGTAAGATTGATATCATTTCAGTTTGTATGAAACTATTTAGAAGTTATAACATCTAGAAAATTAAAACATCACTGGTTTATAAGATTTCAACGATTTAAACATTCTGAACTATAATCAACATGTTATCTACTGAAACACAATGACACAAACTAAAAACATCTGTTTCCTTGCTTTGCTTCTGCAGAGTCTCCAGTAATTTATCAAATGACAGCTCTCGCAATTGTCACCTTCGACACACATTACACTTGGTGAAGTTTGTTTTTTCTTGAGAGAGTGAAGTCGAGCTGGTTTTTTATCCGCTTTTTTAAATGAGAAAACTTCGCTCACAGAACAGTGTACCATCAAACTGAGGAAACAGTTCTCAAAATGATTTCAACATTGGGAAAGCAGGACTGAACTTTGTCTTCAAAAGATAACAGTATTAAGGGTCTTAAGACTGAATTTTTTTTGTTCAGTCAGAATTTTTTTTTTTTTTAACATAAGGTGGAAATGCCTTAATTCGCTAAGAAATGTCTATCCACTCTTCAGGCGTATGCTTCAATCAAGTTTTTGACTCCCAGTTGACATCGTTCCTCTGAATTCTCGGATCAGTAAAGGAATGAAAAAAGTTTGAGGCAATAAATGTGTACACCTCTGCTCTATTTTGAAAGATTTGATTTCAAAAGATGGGATGACAGACTTCAGTTGAAATGTGTCTTGTGGAAGAAGAAAGTTGCTCTTCTGCTCTTGCGGATCAGAAAGTTCATCAAAATGTTCTTTTTTTTTTCTTGTCCTTTAGTGTACTTCTTGTAGGTAAACATTTGGGAAACATGAACTTTTTGGCTCATTTCAATATTTCCAAAATCCTTTTTCCTTAAACAGTAAATAAATGTGACAGAGAAGAATAAAGAATGGCACAGGTTGCCAAAGAAATCTCCAGGATCGCAAAGATTGTTAACTCTGTGAAATTCTGATAAAATGCAGGTCCCATAATGAAAGTTTTTAGCTTGTAAAGGGTGTCACCTTTTTCCGTTATTTGACTCCAATTGAGCAAGGGGCCTCTTCAATTGACTCAACGTTTTCTTTAACTGCAGAGACAGCGGTTGCATGGGCCTTCCCACGAGTTTTATGACAACCGTATTTAGGAACTGAAGCTCCAGGTTCTAAGCACAAGTTAATACTGCCATCTCATTGGTTGATGATGAAAAGAAAAATTATAAATTTGGGAGATGCGAAAAAAATAACCCTTTCAAAACCAGCCCCAATCTGTGCATGCAGTCAGCCTATCAGATGGAGCAAATGAACCGGTCATGGAACAAAAATGCATATTTTTTTGACTTTGAGATGTTGAGTATTGTATTTGCCGCTCATGTAGGCGGCGTTGTCGTATGATGGTCCCCTCCATTTGAGAAAGTCAATGCAAACATTCATTCACTAAATAATCAACAACCAAATTAGCCATAAAAAGACTAGTGTGCTCTTGCAAATTTTAAGGAATGTTATACAAGCTTTCCAACTGGAACTCCTGTGTTGAGGTGACACATATCGCAAAATTATGGTCAATTGGTCCACTTGAGAAAAGATCTGGGATAGAATCTACACTGCTGGCTTTATTTCACCAAAACTAGATTGCAACACGTATTTTCCCTCAGCCAAAATTTAACTCATCGCATATGGTTTTTGAGAGATAATCGAGTATGAACCTGTGCCCCTTGTCACCATAGTTGTTCTATGTGATTGGATAAAAAACAGGTCAAATTGGCAAATCCGTTAACAATCCTAAGTAGTTAACAGTTTGGGGGATCCTAGATTTATGTATCCTCTTAAAAGCCAATCCACGTCACTTAATGTTTTGATCACTTCTACACATTTGTGAGTATTATGCTTTCCAATACACTTATCAGCTTGTATCTGTTCAGAGAGTTTGAATCTAAATTTGTGGAAAGCTTTTAGTCAAAATAAGTGAGTAGTGAGTTCTGCGGCTCCATTGAGTTTTCATGAGATTGGATAAGTTTGTGTTTTTCCAATCAGAGAAACCATGTGTCTACCAAAGCTCCACTTGAAGAAGACAACTTACAGACAAAAAAAAAACACATATGTTGAGGGAGAATATATCAGCCATCTCTATGAATTTTTCTCACTGGCTTTTATTCCTTGGAAGATGCTTTAGAAACAATATCCTGTTTTGATTTTTGAAGATGCGCTTTGATTGCAAAATTGTATTCCAATGCTGACAATCAGAAGGACCTTTGTCAATCCAAATAAGTCCTGTCTTCATCTTGACAGAGTTCCATTTCGAAAGATCATTACTGCTTTGATTTTCAGTTTCGTTTTTGCTCTTCATTTTCATCACGAATGTCCATCATTTCGACTTCACATGAGGACCTTATGGATGGAGAACTGTGATATTTCTATTCTAGCTCGCAAACTGACTCAGACTCTAAATTCTGTCACCATTGCTCACTTCTTTGAGTTCAGTGATGCAATTGGGTGCAAGAATCTGTTCGGAGCAAGTCTCCTTCTTGTAAGTTTTGTATTATGAATTTTATCTAACTTGGGAATCTGATGAAGTGCTGTTGAAGTGCTGCTTCTTTTTACCTTTTTTGTAAGTCCCCACTCTCATACCGTCAAATTATAATTGGGACTGAGATAAAGAATCTGGAAAAAAACGATATTTGTAAAATACATGTTGAAGTAGAATTTCTTTACATGTCATAGCCAAAAAAGTGAGCTAAAACAAATATAAGCCTACATTCAAAATAAATGTTGCAGAATTATAATACGAACTTGGACTGGGGCCCCCATGATTTACAGCTAGGGCGCCAAACTGGGGCCCCTGATCTCAAATTAAACGGCTGCAAACGGGGCCTTTATTCAAAATAAGGGGTCACAACAGGGGCCACTTTTTTATTTGGGTTTTCAGACTCCTTGGGCCTCCTTTTGTAAAGTTTGAACTTTTATTTGAAGTTAAATGAATTATTCAGCAATGCAAAATATTAAAATATTATACTCATAAAAAAAAAAAAATATATTTGAAAATCTTTTAGGCAGGCCCCTCAAGCTTGGGCCCCCAACTTTAGGGGCCATAGGCTGAAGCCTATACCTAGCCTACAGGATAATCCATATATGCCTAGCACACAATTTGTCTTGTATTAATTTACCAACATAGATACAAGTCGAATATAACCAGGGTTAAAGTTACCGAGAGCGACAACAATGAGATGGAGAAAAAATTTACACTGCCATCTTGTTAAAGCATAAAAAATCATTATATTCTCCATACATTGTTTACCTTGCACGGACCAAAACAAATTTGGACGCCTAACTCATTATTGCGACTGGCAAAGTAGTCATGGATTCCTACGCGCTTGCTGAGCGTATTTGTAGGTTAAATGGTCCACTTTTCCTAATTATATATTTAATGCCATTTTTTACTCTTATTATACATGTTTTTACTTATTTTGGTAATTATTTCCCACTATTTTAGAAAATAACCTTGTTGCGATGCGTGTTTTGCCCCGGAGATTTAACAGGCCGTGCAACGGCCTTACGTCGAAATGCGATGAGGAAATGTTCATTTTAATGCTGCGTCGGATTACGGGTCATTTTTAAAAGACCATATTGCGGATATACAGGACAATGGACATTAGTCTCTATCACAGCATGATATTGGAATCATCAAGTGCCAAATGCCGAAAAAAGTGGATTAAAAAACCAAGGCAATTGTGGGACCATACAAGTAAATGAAGAAGAACATTTCGCTATAAAGGTATGTGGTTTACCCTGGGGGTCAGGGGGCCCCCTAGCAAGGTGCTGGTATATATTACCAGGGTGATCAGGGGGCAGAGCCCCTTCTAGGGGATATATAGAGTAGGTATAAATCCACAGTAGTTTTAAGGTTAGGTTGGTATTATTTGCCGTTAGGAGCATTGAACGATTACCATGGGTGTGGATTATGTGAAACCCGTAGATTTTTACCGACGATCCCCCCCCCCCCGAAAATTGGCGGGATGATGTCATTAGAATTTCAATAAGTCGATTTAATAGTTTTTGTGTGCCTTCTTTCAATTCGTTCGTTGGAACAATGGCTCGGGTTCGAAAAAAATCGACTTTTAACTTTTATAAATCACTTTGTTCGATTTCTGCAGGTTCCTATTGACATCCAGTGCCACCATAATCCCCCCCCCTGCAACCCCGGTTCCCATGTATACCCCAACATCGTTGGTAAGAGGAAAATATAAAATATCTCGGTAACAATTACCAACCCCAAATTATTCCTGCGTAAATAGATTTTTATTCCACTCTCTTCGGAGCGGGCTCCAGTGTGTGTTACAAGATAAATACATCCAAATTCGCATGACTTCACTTTTTCGTAAACTTCACTTTATTTCAGTGTTAGACCAATTGGTTATTTATGTAAACACCACAAAATAACTTATACTTCTGATGGGTACTTACGTGTACAGTAAATTCTCTGTCTTCCTGACGAGCCGTTTCTCCCCCTTGGAGACTACGAAGAGTGTAGACCCTTGTTTCATCTACTTCGTAGGTCACACGCGAATTCAGTACGGTTTTAACGGAATTAGGGAAAATTTACAAAGATAAACCACATGAACGTATGTATTCGACGCAGTTAGTACTGAATGCGGGGCGCAAGGCCACGCCAGCGCCCTTGCCTCTCCTGACTGTGTGACCCCAGCACAGAGCACAATGTGTGCCCTTATTTATAAGGCTATAGATTATCACCCTTATGTTCCCAAGACAAAGTGTTTATCGTGCCTTGCAAAACACTCTAAAGGCGATGTCACCATAGGATAAAAGACACACTCTGTAGCTTCAATGGAACTGGAGTTCCCCTAAACTACCATTCCATTACCATAAACCATGTGTATAGCGGTCTTACTATTATTATCAGGAGTACCCATAAAATACCATTCCCGCTACTACCATAAGGCTGGCCGTTAACATTACTTTTCGTTGCTCTCTGTGAAGACAAGTACTCTTTATATTCTTTAGACCTTATTGTAGATTAAATTTTAAATAAATATCACAAATAGAAAAATATACTCCGAATCTTTCTATGAAGGTATATAAAATAAGGGAAGGTGAGAAATTTTTTTTTTACGGTTCTTTAAACTATACAATGAACAAAAAAATTCTCACAAGATACACAAATGAAACTTGAGGCATAGGAAATCAATAAAAACCTAACATATAACTAAGCAGGACATGTACCAATTTTATGAATAATGAAATGGAAAAATATACTTTCAGAAGCCTCTTTCTATGAGGTAGAAAATAAGAAAAGGAGAGAAATGTGTAAAAAAAAAAAATAAATAATAATAATTAACGGCGTCTATAGTCAAATGTCGGATTATGGGAATTCGCGCCAGTCTAGAGAAGTCACTTGTTTTACTCAGAGACAGAGCCGGTTATGCGCGGTAGTCCAAATTCTGTAATTCATTTCATTCATTTGAGATTTGCTAAGTTCTGGCTTCGGTTCAGCCTTCATACATATTTGTGGCTGTCTGTGTCAAGCTATTTATGTCTTTTTTGTTCGTCTGACACTATGCTTACCGTGGGGCTGGGGATTGCCAGCAGGCGCCTGGCCGCCATGGTGAAAGCATAAGGTATAATCTCATTACAGCTCAGCGGGTTGTTGTGGGCACCTTGTACTCAGAAATTGTGTGTGCTCACAATTTTGTAGTATAATGTTCGCTAGTGGCGTTCGGTTCGCACAGTACAAAGGTTCAAACACCTTTGTACATGGCCAATTGTCTCATGATTCTGCCATTGCGGAAATGAGACCTAGTCTGATTCTGTGAAGATTGAACTTCGGTACTCTATTGATTGCTTCAGAGAGTGCCAGTGGCTCCATAGTTTTTGGCGTATGAGTACCCATCTGGCCGAGGGAGGATCTCGTTTTCTCTTTGTGAGACGCAGGAGAAGACAGAGCTGTGGTATTACACTCTGCTTAAGATTTTTTTGGGCTCGGTTTTATGATCATGGGCTTGGGGCATACCTTGCAATGTCAGCTAGTCTGTCAGCAAGCTCTTTCCCCTCCAAGTCTATTGGCTAGCGATCCGTTTATGATTATTCTTCTACTTGAGCAAGAATTTCTGTGCTATGTGAGGGACAGTGGTCAGGAGGTAGATGTTGTCTTTGGGTGAGCTTTGCTATAGGGACGTCGTGGCTGCCCTGGAGTCTGTAGTATGACCATGTGTCCTTACTCAGGGACGCCATGGGCTAGGGCTCCTATGATCGCAACTGCCGCTGCCTGTAGCGTCATTAAAGTACTATGGCCGAGCTTTAGGCATAGTCTGTGAGGCTACTTGATTTATGGCACTGATAAGTCTGGCTTCAAGGACTTCCATGTTTTCGCTTTGTGGGGTTCATTGCTTCTAAGACAGTGGGCCAAGGCATACTGAAAGGCTTGCCCGTTGCCCTTGTCTGTTTTCCATCTTGAATTTGCTTGTGGCATTCAGGCTGGGCCAGCATCCATGAGGGTAGTAACAGTGCCATAATGGTCACTTTTGACAGTCTCATCAACACACCATCTAATTCTCTCCACCAGAGCCGCAGTGGCCAGGATGAGGTCTAAGACCCCTCCTTTGACAAGCGTTGGCACTTGGCTGTTGAGAAGAGCGATCTCGGGGAAAGCCTCAAGCATGTTGGCTATGTGATAGCCTGCCGCATCCAGTGCCCTGAGGGAGCCAGGATGGGGTGGTGTGCATTGTAGTCCCCCCCTATGATCACTCGGTCTTGTGCTGCAGTAGCGCAGACCTGGCTGATGTCTAAGCTCCTATAGCCTGGCCTGTCGTCACATTGTACGCTTGAGGGGGCCCCCAGCCAGGTGAATCTCAATGGAAAGAGATTCAACATCCTCTCCACAGTACGATGCATTGGATATTGCTGAGCAAGGGATTGTTGCTCTGACCAGGATGATCAAGCCTCTTTGCCAGCTATGCTTGGCAGCATGCAGGCATGATACCCTGAAAACTGAACAGTCCCCTCTATTAACGTCTCCTGGAGCATGACAATGTCAATGTTCCTTAATCGCACTATTGCATGGAGGATGGCATTCTTTGTATTGAAGCTATAGGTGTTCCATTGTAGTATGCTTAGATTGTGTGTCATGTTACTTGGTGATAGTTACATCAGAGATGTCTTTATATTCGCCTTCAGAGCCAGTTGTGTCTGTCAACTCCATTGTGAAGGCCTCGCTGGTGGAGGGAACTTCGTCTGTTGTCAGGCTAGCCATGGGTCCACTGGGAGGTGGAGAGCCTTTGGTAGCTCTGACTTTAGTGATAAGGATAAGTCCGATATGCGAAGCTTAGCCTCGCCTGGGCTATGCTCAAGAGAGGAGCACGGCCTGTGTCGAGTAATGCCGACTCGCTCACATATGTCAGCTGGTGCTGACTCAGCTGAACCTAGTCCTTACCTGCCGTGGTGCCCAACCACAGCAGTAACCTCCAGGCGACAGTAACTTTTGTGAGGTTGGCTTTTCTGACTTAAGGCTTTGTCTGTGTATCTTTTCTCTTTGCTGACTTTACCTGAGTAAGGTCAGCTTGTCCTGGCACTGGCTGCACAGATTCAGCCTGTTCTGGCTCTGCCTGTGAGGGCAGGGCCAGGGTTGGAGTGGGGAGGGGAGTCTCGTCCTGGGGTGAGGGTAGGGCTACTTTGGCTCTGTTTAGCTTCCTCCTTTTCAGGACTGCAACAGTCTGGGTCATTGCCGTCATGGCGACCGTGACTGCCTTCTCCGCCTCCTCACTGGTCTTCCCCAAAGCTGTTACTACTGCAGTGACTACAGCAGTCAGCAGGAGAGTCATATCTTCCTCATCAAAGAGGAGATTATCGTCTCTTGGGGAGGTTTTGCAGTGTTCTTTGAACCTTTATCCTG